>NC_090784.1:10607500-10840000 GCF_040054535.1 Antennarius striatus
CGTAAAAAAAACAGTGAGCTTCACCGATAGCAGAGACAGTGTGGTATACCAGTAATATAAACACTCCATTGTTTTTTTGGCTCTATGAGTAATAATCCCTCCCAACCCCTCCATCCCATCTCTCCTTTCCCTCTAATGAGCTGTGGTCTGTTATCAGTCATTACAGAATGCCTGATTATCCAACTGGCATTCTGCACACGCTCACAGTCAACTTCCTGAAGGTGACCTTTTCATGTTGCCATAGAAACCGCCTCTCTGTGCTCTGAGATGCTCAGCCTGTACACAGAGTGAGACAGAGAGTGAGAGAAAGAGATGACAGAATATTTAATTCATATAAGAGTGCATTCTTTTGCTGGAATGAGATTATTATTATTATTTTTCAAACCACCATTAAATCTGTATGAACTCACTTATTACACGTCAATTGTGCTTCAATTTCTCACACCTCTGTGTATTTATTTAGCTTTGAATTGTCTAACCTTGGGCTAAAATAATTAATTTTTGTAAATACCATATTTGAAAGTGGATTTCGCAGAAGAAAAAAAAGATCAAAAAAACTGTTAAGGGGTGAAGGTTTTAACAGACACACATTTTCCGTTGTATGTGTTTGGGTATGTGTTGTAACAGCCGGATCTGAGACTGCAAAGGAAAACTAAATTGTAAAAGTTTTTATATTCAAATGCATTGAAAACAGTGGATGGAAAGAATCTGTAAGGCAGAAAAGGTTTTGGGAATGGTTGAGGCCTGTGCTACAAGAATGTATAAAAAAAGAAAGAAAGAAAGCTATTGCTTAGATGTGTGTAGACTGCAGATACTGTCTCTGATGAAGAGCTAGCTGCTGATTCAAGTTATATGCATGAGGAACATCAGGCTCCTGTGAGAGCTATTCTGAGATCTCTAAAAATACACATGCAGAAACAATAACACACTAGAACTAAGACATGAAAACTCGTGTGAAATTTGTTTATTCCCATGTACACCAAGCAAAATCAGAGCCATGTGGTTTACTTTTAAGAAGCAAGATGTTTCAGTTATTGGTTTCACCACATAATCCTTCATGACATCATCTGTATGTTGCTCACAGACGTTGCATTAAATATGGTGCTTCTGAAATAGCTAATAATTTGAAAAAAGAGTGAACATTTGAATATGCAATTGAAGGCATTCATCTCTTTAACACAGTTGCATTTACACTGTATATATAAAATAGAACTGATGTCAAATGTATGTGAAGATGTAGCAGCCACTTGCTGCTGCAGACAAAATGCTTCTTCAATTTTTACATCCCGCTTCAAAGCTGTGATGTATTGTAATTTGCTTTGCTACTGTGACTTGGCCTTTACCCCACACGTCTTTCCTGTAACCTTCTCAATGTTGATTGCCTGAGTTACTGCCCTTTCACTGCTGGCTGAGGTTTTAGTATAGACTGACTTAATCACACCTGTTCTGCCTCCTGCCTTAAAGGTTTGGGTGTCATATTTGTGATCCAGTGTTGAAAAGTAATTGAAAATAATGATGTTGGCCGATTTCCAAGTAGAAATGCTTCCTTGGAGAGAGAACTACAATAATTATGGTAATTAATCCCATCAATGTACATTAATTAAATTCCAGAGGCAAAGACAAAAATAGCCCACATTTTCTTACAGAAATTTGTAATAATTCTTATACTAAGATAACTCGTGCATGGAATCGGAACGTTTCATAAATGATCTACATAGATGAGGGAATCAGGCTAATATGTGATGAAATTGCAAACTCCTTTTCATGTGATGTGCAAGTCTGAATGAATAAACGTAGAAGTTGAGTTTAACAGCAACAGGCATCATCCAATTATTTATTGAGTTGAGTTTTCATAGCTGTGTCGTGATGTGGTTTGTCTCTCTAGGTCATCATACTTCCTCAAGAGGGGGATCGAGTCTGTGACTAATGCCTCCTTCAACAATATACGTCAGTGACCGTGTTAAAAATAGACTGCCCCGGAATGTGACTGGAATTCAGGATCCAGAATTTGTGTCTTAGTGTGGATTCCAATCCATTTCTCCTCTGACTTTGTTCCCTGTAGGTCATTCATGTTTCTGTGATGATGTAACATCCCATTGGTCCAGAGGTTATGTACAAATCACCCTTAAACTGGTAGCACTGTGCAACGTTCAAGAACATTATCTATCTGTCTGTCTGTCCGTCTGTCCTCCCATCTCATCTCATCTCATCTCATCTCATCTCATCTCATCTTATCTCATGTCATCTCATCTCATCAATGGAGGTCTTTCTGTTCACCTGCCCGCTTATTTACGCATATTCCAATTGAATCCTGACCCCAACACCCCCTCTTCTGAGGTTACGCAAGCACAGTAAATTGCGTGAAAATCTGAATCATCGTTGAGTGAGTGAGAGAGAGAGAGAGAGAGAGAGAGAGAGAGAGAGAGAGAGAGAGAGAGAGAGAGAGAGAGAGAGAGAGAGAGAGAGAGAGAGAGAGAGAGAGAGAGAGAGAGAGAGAGAGAGAGAGAGAGAGAGAGAGAGAGAGAGAGAGAGAGAGAGAGAGAGAGAGAGAGAGAGAGAGAGAGAGAGAGAGAGAGAGAGAGAGGAGAGAGAGAGAGAGAGAGAGAGAGAGAGAGAGAGAGAGAGAGAGAGAGAGAGAGAGAGAGAGAGAGAGATGACTGTAGAGCAATGGGACCCGGCTGGAGTAGCTGCGAGTGATAACTCTCCGTGCTGGTAATGACAGGTAAATAACGATTTTAATTATTTTAGAGAGTGTTTCTGGGATTATAGATTGTAAACTAGGTTGTTGCTTTGGTAAACATCTGATCGGAACGTCCTTTTTCCTGCTGAGATGGTGTCATCCTTCAAAACGATGACATCTTCACATCTCGAAGTAGCACTCTTGTGGGGAATATGTAGAAAGAACATTTTCTACGTAAACTTTTTGACCTGACTTGTCGGCTTTTTTTGCTCCATGGTTGTGTTCCTGGTGAATGATCAATCGTTCCGGGTATTGGTCTCATGATCAACATGATATTAAACTTCAACCATGTATGCATTTGGCTGCACGTCAGATCATATTTCCAGACGATATCAATCGTATTCATTTCTTACAAATGTTCCCAAGCAATGTCCGTTTTTTTTTTCAAAAATTTAATTGAAAATCGGGTTGTGCGTCTATTTACATCTCGGTAGGGGCTGGGAGGAATGGATAAGATCTGTTTTCAGGCTGGCGTCATTTATTACGTCTGTGTGTCTTCCTGCTGTGCTGAGGGATGGTCGCCGAATAATGGCGCTCATCACCACGGCCAGCTCCCGCTTCTCCGGATCTTATATGAAACAGATAATAAAGGACGCGCCTTTGTATGAATGGAAGTGACTTCAAGAGCAGTTGAGTTTACCTACAAGCACAATTCTAATTCACCTCTTTATACATAGTGTGTGCGTGTGTGTGTGTGCGTGCGTGTGCGTGCGTGCGTGCGTGCGTGCGTGCGTGTGTGTGTGTGTGTATGAGAGGGAGAACGTTGTAGTCATTTATGTTGGTTGTTGGTTCATTTTTTTCTGCTTCATGATGCTCTGGATCACTGAAGGTCAAGGTCACTGGATTTACCAATGAACACAGAGGCAAATTATGGCTCTACAAAAATGTGCTGTGAGTTGAGATCTTGCGTAAATGATGTAAGTCTACATGACAACGCTATTATTTGGATTTTGGTAATATGCATTTCTTACAATTGTATTTTTGTCTTTATCTGAGGTGAAGATGAAACTTGAAACAATATTGAACATTTTCTACTTAATGTTATTTTGGCAGATACTGTGCTTCTACTGAGCTCCCTGGTTTTAATTTAAGCAGTACATGAGACACAAGGGGATAAATGCCTGATTTTAATTCCACATTTCACTGCCTGCACTCCAGTTGTGTGTCTTACTTACCCCCATTTCACATATGGTGTGAGAATTAATTGATGTTCGACATCATTCATCTCCTCCCCACCTTCCTGGGCATCCGTCATCTGCTTAATCAAATCATCTTATTTGGGTAACAAAGTAAAATAAATAATGGCATGGTAACTGTGCCATACTTACAGGTAAACCATCCCTGTAAAGGATTTTAATTTAAACCTTAATAAAATAACTCCAAGCTTGCACTGATCTGTTTGAACCTGTGTGCGTGTGCGTGCGTGCATGTGTGTGTGTGTGTGTGTTCCAGAGGCTTGTACACAAATATACAATCACCTGCCACTTTATTAGGTAAATCTTGCTAGTACTGGGTTGGACCACCTTTTACCTTCAGAACTGCCTTAACCCTAACGGCACAGATCCAACAAGGTACTGGAAACATTTCTCAGAGAGTTTGGTCCACATTGACAAGATAGCGTCGCGCAGTTGCTTTAGATTTGTCGGCTGCACATCCATGATGCGAATCTCCCGTTCCAACACGTCCCACAGGTGCCCTATCGGCTTGAGATCTGGTGAATGTGCAGTCCACGTGCATACTGTGAGCTCATTGTCATGTTCAAGAAACCAGTCTGAGATGATTCGAGCTTTATGAGATGGAACAGTATACTGCTGGAAGAAGCCATCAGAAAATGGGTACACTGTGGTCATAAAGGAATAGACATGGTCAGCAATAGTGATCGGGTAGGCTGCGGCGCTGCAAGATGCTCAACTGGTACTAAGCGGCCAAAAAAGTGTCAAGAAAATATCTCCCACACCATTACACCACCACCACCAGTCTGAACCGTTGATACAAGGCAGGGTAGATCCATGCTTTCATGTTGTTGACGCCAAATTCTGAGCCCCACCATCCAAATGTTACAGTAAGACTCATCAGACCAGGGTACGTTTACTTCTGTTGTCCAGTTTTGGTGAGCCTGTGGGAATTGTATCCTCAGTTTCCTGTTCATAGCTGACAGGAGTGGCACCCAGTTTGTCTTCTGCTGCCGTAGCCCATCTGCATCAAGGTTTGACGTGTTGTGTGTTCAGAGATGCTCTTCTTAATACCTCAGTTATAACAAATTGTTATTTGAGTTACTGTTGCCTTTCTATCAGCTTGAACCAGTCTGGCCATTCTCCTCTGATCTCTGGCATCAACAAGGCATTCTCGCCCACAGAACTGCCGCTCACTGGATATTTTCTCTTTTTTGGACCATTTCCTGTCAACCCTAAAGATGGTTGTACATGAAAAACCCAGTAGATCAGCAGTTTCTGAAATACTCAGACCAGCCAGTTTGGCACCAAAAACCATGCCACGTTCAAAGTCACTTAAATGACCTTTCTTCTCCATTCTGGTGCTTGGTCTGAACTACATGTTGACAATGTCTACATGCCTAAATGTATTGAGTTGCTGCCATATGAGTGGCTGATATTATTTATCATCATCAACTGTCATTCTGTCATGGTCAGAACCTTAGCCATTATTTTCGAAATAATCCATTTTTTTTTGGATGTTGCCTACATTTGAGGTTTGGTCTTAAAGATTCATAAAATAATGTATGGAGGCTTTAAAATATGTGTTTGGTTCACTTTATGATGCTATGATATTTATATGTATCTTTTAAATCACTTAAATACATATAGTCTTTTTGGACAAATGATAAATGAATATACAGTAGAAATGTAGAAGGCTGTAGGACAGTCTAAAGTCATAAAACAGACATGACAGATGTTAAGTTAACAATACTCAGAATTATGACAATTTCCTGGCACCTCTGAGTAAATCCGTGAGTCACTGGACTACCACAGTTAAAAATGTGCAAACACACCTCTGCCAAAGCTTAGTTTTCTGTTACAAAAATATAGTGTTGAAATAAATCCTCCATAAAAATCCTCCTTGTGAGTTGCAGTTTACTAAACATTGTATGTAAAGTGGAAGTCTGATGTAAAAATGTACTTTCATTTCATAACAGCAGACAATGAGAATGGATCATCATTTACCTCAATTTACTGAGGCACTCTGCCCCCACTAGAGTTACATAATATCCTTGCAATGTCTGTTGGTACATGCTTGTATTTATGTATTTATCAATATATGAATGCCCTGCCCTGCTCTGTGTGTGTGTGTGTGTGTGTATGTGTGTGTGTGTGTGTGTGTGTGTGTGTGTGTGTGTGTGTGTGTGTGTGTGTGTGTGTGTGTGTGTGTGTGTGTGTGTGTGTGTGTGTGTGTGTGTGTGTGTGTGCCATTGAGCAGGTAGCCAGATGTGAAGGATGACGTCTTGCTCAGAGATCTGTGGGTCAGAGCATGCTGAGCAAACCAAAGTCAGAGGGAACTGTCAGCAGTATGGGGTCCGATCCTACCTTCACCAGGTACCAACAGATAATAGTAACTTACAAAACACATGTTCCCTCTTCATATCCTCCACCTTGATAAAACCCCTCAACTGTGTCTTTCTGACTTTTAGATGTTGATCTGTATTGAGTCTCTATGTTTGAATGTAAAATATATATTTTTCCAATATCTTGTCTAGTTTTATGAGGAATGCACAGCATCTATCTGGGAACGTGATGAAGATTTTCAGATTCAGAGATCACCTAGCAGGTGGAGCTCTTTACCCTGGAAGGTGAGACATATCTCCCCGACTGTAATCTGGATTCCAAAAATTTTGCAGAACAGACTACAACAGGCTCTCTGTATGTCTCCTACCCAACAGGTCTGTCTCGCGTTTGGCGCCCTGATCTTGTTTGCAGGCCTCATTGTTGTTCTGGTGGGTTATGCCACTCCAGCCAGGATTGAAGCGTTTGGTGAAGATGATCTCCTTTTTGTTGACAGGTACGCAAACAACAGAATAAAACCTTTGATATTTTAGACACTTATTATGCATATTTTGTTGATCAGATATAATCTGTACTGAATGTTCCTTTTGTATTAAAATCAATACTTTGTGACATTTTTTAAAAGGGTTAAAATAAAACAAATAAATAGGGTGACCTTTTTATTGCCACAATGTTTTTCTGGTTAGCAGTAAAACAAACAATGTTATTTAATGCTTCAAATAAACTGTCTGTGTCAAACAGCCACGCAGTCAGTTTCAACCATGCATTGGACGTCTGTAAACTGACTGGAGCTGTACTGTTCTGTGTGGGAGGCACCTCTATGGCTGTGGGCCTTTTGCTATCCGCCTTTGGCAAAAGCTACTCCAAAGAAGAACTGTTTCTGCAGCAGAAGTTTAAAGAGAGGTTGGCAGATCTGCAAGCAACAGTTGGTAAGGTTTTTCTGTCTACCAGTCTTATTAAGTCAAAATATGGGAATACGTTCAGAAATGCCAGACATTGAGTATTGCTTATCATAGTGGGACTGCTTCTGTCACAGGTACACCCATAATGAGAGCACCAACCCCTGGAGAAGGAAAAGTGCCTGTCACACTTTCAAAAGTCCAGAACATCCAGCCCACGACCACAAAGTCAGAGACCTGACAGACGGTCAGACAAAGACATAAAGTGAAGGCGTATGTGTGTGATGACTGATTGATGTAAACATGGGTATTTCGTTATGTGCATTTTTGGGTTTAAAGGTCAGGTTACTTTATTCGTGTTTGACATTAAATCTTGATTTCAAGGTGATATGGTTACAGAGTCAGTAAGCTGAGAGAAGTTAAAATGTGCTTTATGGAAATCTGAATGAAAGTCATAAGGTTCAAAGAAAAGCACAGGTCTGGACCCCCCCCCCACACACACACACACACACACAAACACAAACACACACATGCCCGCACTCAACTAATATGTGCTGTTATAGTTTCCTGTATATCTCTATAAGGAGGAATTCATTTCAATAGTAGAAGATGGTGCAGCTGCTGGTGGGTGCAGAGCAGCGGATGCAGAAACAATAACAGAATTCTAAAACCAACACCCATTATCTCTGTGTAGCATCAAGAGATGAGAGTTTCTATATGGACAAACCCACACAATATCATTACATGGATTTGAGTTTGTAAGTGTGTTTTACTTTCAAGAACACGCCAAGAAGTCTTAGCAAACGCTTCTGTTGGAGTTCACACATCATCAGGGCAGATTAGAGGAAACCAGATTTGATCAGACCTGAAGGCAGATTGCACAATGACCTTTTTTTCTATTTTATTAGTTTTCTGACCTTGTATCCATCTGTGAATCCGTAGGCAGGAAGACTGACAGATTAAAGAAGTACACAAATTTAGCCTGGATATGCAGCTCACCTTCTGTCATTATGAGAAAAATTGTCAAAACCAAGCAGATCACTATTTAGAATTTACAAATATGGTGTTAATCATGCATTATATTGCATGTGTTGTTTCTTTTCTTTCTCTTCATTGCTATTTTCCACTATCCATTAGTTGTAAGATGAGGAGCCACCTCAAGAAAGACAAACACATCATTCAGAGGTGTTGTATGATGAGGGATGTAGAGAATGCACTCTCAGCGCTCAGATGAGCTGCAATGTTTTTGCTCCTCCTATTGTTTTCAGTCTGTCTGGATTCACAAATGTTTTAGATGCATTCACACACAGCACAGCATGTAAAGTTGTTGAAATGTTGCCTCAGTACATTTGATATTTTTGTTGTCTCTGTTTTGAGTTCCTTTGCAAAGAGATTCAATATATATTGACTTTTTTTTTTAAATTTCATTGTCATTGTCAAGTTTCATTGGCAAACATGCTACTGTCATTAAAGGGGGCATGTCCATCCACAATATTTCCTTTCAAATACAATGAAAAACACTTGATAGCTTCTGTGTAAACAAAAAGGTTGCTGTTTTACTGCTTGTGTGACCAAGTCAATCTTATATCATTACCACAATCTTGACTATGTCTTTTATGTTAACACTGAAAATGTCTTCCCTTTAATGCGATTGGATTATAACGACTTTAAAATATTTTCAAGGAGCTCACTCAACCGTTGACAAGTAAACCTACAGAACAAAAAGAAAGCCCAAGTTGTAAAATGAGCTCTTCGAATAACTATTTTCAGTGTGTTCAGATCATTAAGATGTGGTCAGTAAATATGCTGAGATGCAGTAAATTGTTTTATTTTCATCTTGTTATTGATCAAAGATGAGTTTGATGTTATATTCCCAAATCCACAACAGATATTATTTGTTCTGTGAACCCACGCAACAAGAAACAAGGAACAGTCTAACATAAGATTCCCCTGGTGAATACATAAGTAAACTGGAGGTTGTATTGAAGGCAATTGAGTGTGTGTATGTGTGTGTGTATGCATATGTGTATATATACACACACTCATGCACACACACACATGCTTGCGTGTGTGCACAGGCTGTGTGTATTTTTCAAAGAACAAATAAAACTAAATACGACACAGCTTAAAATGTCTATTTTGTGTTTTGACCAAATATAGTAACTGTATGGATCAACACTTGTGTTGTTCAAACATATGTTGTCTGTTAGCATAACTTCAATAATCGTACTATAATATATTTTGCAAGAAGATAACAATTCTTATATTGTTAATGCTTTAATGGCGATTTTTTTTTTGCCATGCTCATATTCATGTTTTTTTCAACCTTGCTTTCATTATAAAATCACTGCCTAACATTTTTGTACTATGCCAGAGTTGCACCTTTTATCCATATTTATTTAAGTACCTCAAGTACAACGCTACCACAATATGCTATCTGTGTTAAAGTAAAGGACTTTTATTTTACCTGAAGACCAAGTGTATCCCCTTTACTTCAGGTTGTTGGTGTCAATGATGTTCCAACATCCTCAGGCTTAATTACACTGAACAAAGCTTTTACTGTAATCAGTCAGGAAATGACACACACACATGTATGTGCACATACACACTAAAAGGAAAGATAAGATAGAATTGATGGTGGCTCCAGAAATAGCACCTTGAGGATCATCACCTCAGCCAGTAAGGCTTTAATGACTCTCACACACACACACACACACACACACACACACACACACTCCCCCACCTCTTTCTGTGACTCTCTGTGACTCTGTGCTCTCCTTCTCTACCTCCTTCCTCCGTCAGCCACATTCTCTTTCTCTCGTGCTAAGGTGAATCACACATGCATTGACTAAATAAATCCAGGTTTGAAGAGCAGGAGGAATGAGAGGGTAGTGAGGCAATCACAAAGACAATGGCTTACATCACAGTTCATACTGTAGGTTCCTGTCTATGGAATGTAGTTTTGTTTTGTTTTTAGCCTTATACATCCTTCTTTCTTTGGAAAACAAAGACATACAATTTCTGGATAAGAGCATAAGTTAAAAGGAGAAGCAGGTTTGCTACCATGTATGATATTTTAAATTCTGTTTAAGGTTGTTCTGCTACCATTAAATGCTCAAAATATAACTTTTTTCATATTGGCACCTTGAATGAGATGAGAGGTCAGATAATTTAGTTTTTAATATTATTATGTTCAAATTCATTTATTAAGATGCACTCTAGATTAATCATCTAAGGGACTGAAAGAGAACTGCATTTTATACAAAAACAAATGTGTAAACATACATGTAATGGATGCATTTGATTCAATGAGGGTTTAATCAAAATCAGGAGCATTCTGTCTTTAAATTAAAAGTCAGTGAATGTTTAAACAGACTGAGTAACCGAGTGGTTTTTTTGATGGCAGACAGCTTTGCACCACATGGCTCACCTTCACTTGTAGCCGTTAATGATGTGGATGTATGAAAGGGTTTGTATTGTACCCTCTGGGTTACATCCTTTGTGTCATGTCATGTCATCCTTCCCGATGTCACCCTACCTTCTTCATCCTCCTCTCTAACACCAACTGCCCTCATGTCTTCCCTCACTACATCCAACAAGAGGACCTTCTCTTTTGTCTTCTTGGCCTCTTGCCTGGTAGCTCCATCCTCAACATCCTTTTACCAATATATTCCCCATCTCTCCTCTGAACGTGTCCAAACCATTTGCTTTCTCTAACTTTGTCTCAAAACGTCTCAACTTGGCTGTTCCTCTGATGAAATTGTTGCTGAACCTATCCAACCTGATCACTCCTACATAAAACTTCAGCATCTTCATTCTGTCACCTCAGGCTCAGCTTCCTGTTGTTACGAAGAAAAAAACACACAAAGAAATAAATAAATTGGACAACTTACCTGCCTGCCGGTCTGTCTGTCTGTCTGTCTGCCTGCCCATGTGGACTAATCTAGACCTGTAAATGATCTTGCGGAACATGTAGCTAAAGCTTCCCATAGTATATACTTGCAAACTTAGCAGCTGGGAGCGCTTACAATATCGTTTTCTTTTCTTTCTTTTTTTCAATCTTTTTTTGTTTTGTTAAACAGCCATTTGTGTAATACATAAAAATAACGTCATCGTGGAACTGTCCTGCAATGAGGAGCAAGTGTCTCTGTAGAAGGGACAACAGATCTGGCCATAGCTCTCCCACAGATGTAAGGAGTAACTCCCTGAGCTGTAGAACAAGCACTGTGGTAACAACAGACATTCAGCAGGTAACCTGATGACTTCAACGCCAAGCCTATACCCCCATGGCAGTAAACAGTAACCACCAGCCTACTCAGAGGTAATGGATCTGTATACCTTTCTTAACAGTCACATACTGAGTGCAACATGCTCTCAGTCCAGTAGCCATCAGAGCTTCACACATAGACTAGAGTAGAACAGCAGATATATGAAGAAAAAAGCTTGCTTTTCAATCATTTTACACATTAAGACCTTTGGAATGTTTACCTTGTATTAATACATTACTGTACTTTGATATACTGTACTAGATATAGGCAAAAGAAAATAGGGCAAATAACTGGAATTAGTATGGTTTAATAAAGTATGCACACATGATTTTGAAATAGAATAGTAATAGCAATAGCAGTAATTCCAATAGCAGTGACTGAGGCAAATGCAAACCCATTGAACAAAGATTATAATTATTACAATTTGATAACATTTTTGCCAAAGTCATACTTATGTACAGTCACTACAAGCTTTAAATGTGTATTGTTTCTTGGAAATGATTCACGAGGATTATTCTGTTACAGACTGACAGTGATTAAGGTACAGTATGGAGCAAAGTCTATTTTATCAAACATTATTTTAAAGCTAAAGAAGTGTGCATTTATATTCTGCTAGAAGATTAATATAAATATTGCATCAAACAACAGAATGAAGAATCATTATTCTGAAAAAAAGAAAACCTTTAAGCTCATTGTCACTACAACCACTTAACTGGACATTAACACATACAGAATGTTTAAAATATTACACAGACCGCAGATTATTGCTTTTACTTGTGAAGTTAATTTGTTTATGGGTATAAACATAAAATTACATACATACACACTGTAAATAGCTAGTGAAATAACAACTTTATCAAAAATAAAAATCTTATACATATATGACTGTAGCTATAATTACAGTCTCAAAGTTTGACTCAATGCAGGCCTGGCAGATAGTGTGTACTAAAAGAAGTTACGGTGTGTCTTCATGTAATATAGTAATAAAAGCTTTAACTTTTGCATAACTTTCTCAGACAACAGTAATGGTTTTTATAACTCCCATTTGAATATATTTTAAATGTTTGTTGTGTTTTTGTATATTGACCTAAATTAACAGCTGACAGCTTCTACTACTTAATAACATGACAATTGCCTAATCAGTACAGTATATACAAGTCCATCTAGTGAAATAATTGTAAATGTCTTGCTTTGCTCAATGTGAATTTGCTTTGCCACCTTCATTAGTTCTACACTGTTTTGTATTTATCTTTCTGAATCTTCCTCTTTCATGTCTTTATCTTCCTTGACTTGATCAACCTCTTCCTCCTCCTCCCCCTCTGTCTCCATGTCCTCTCTCATCTTTGAAATCAGCTGAGTTTTTTCTCTTACATGTCGATGTCTGCTTTACCTTCCACCTCATCATCCCTTGCTATGACCTCTCGATTTATCTTTCTCTCATTTTCTCCTGCCTCTTTTGTGTGTCCCTCTTTAGTTTGACTCACGTCTTCCTCCTGGTTACTGTTGCTACTACTACTTCTGCTATCATTCTCTCTTGTCTCGTTATCTGACTGAGTTTTTCCCGGGTCATTGGAGTTTTCCATCACCTTCTGTTTCTTCCCCTCCCCTTCATCATTAACTTGGTCTTGGTTGTTTTTCTGCCCCTTTCCTCTTCGTTTATCTCCCTTCTCTTCTTCTGTATTTTTGTCTTGTTCATCCTTTTCATGCTCAGAAGACGGATGACTTCCATCTTCTTTATCTTTACTGTCCTGGGTCTTGTCACTATTGCTGCTCCTGGACCACAGCTCATGATTCTTAACCTCCTTCTGGCTCTCATTAATGACCTCCTCCTTCACTTCTTTTAACTCTTCCTCTTTTTCCTCGGATTCCTGTTCCTGCTCCTGTAGCCCCTTCTTGTGCTCACCTGTCACCTCCTCTTTCACCACTTCTGCCTCTTTTGCTTTCTCTCTGGACCCTTGCTCTTGTCTTTTCACCTCTTCTTCGCTCTCATCTGTTTCTTCCTCCTTCACTTTTTCTGCTACCTCTTCCTTTTTTTCCTCAGATCGTATAGTTGTCTGTATATCCTTTTCATAACTTTGTTCATCATTTTCCTCCTGCCTCTTCCATCTTTCTTTTACAAAATTTGTCTCCTGGTTTTCTTCCTTTTCTTCTTTGCTAACAGACATGCCTCCTTCTGTCATGTTTTTGGAAGAAGTCTTCTCTTCCTTGCTTGCCTTTTCACTGTTTCCCTCTTCTGCATGTGTATCATCATCAGTTTTCTGGAGGAATAGGTAACACAAAAAAAAAGTTCAGATGTACTTATAACAATTTCATCATATTGTTTATCATGACTCTCTTTGTCACCTACACTTTCCTAAGAAAGATTAACAGCTTTATTGAGCACTGAAAACTTAAAATTCAACTACCTTTCAAATATTTTATGGCAGATGGCTATTTTAAATGCAACAATTAGTCGCAAAACAACAGAAATTTGAGATGGATTTTTCCATACTAAATTCTATAATTATATTACATTAATTCAAGTAAATATGGTATATATAAACTAAATATATGCATTCCATATTTGCACAGAAATACACATTAAATGAATTGTTCGCACATCACACTGTTGATACACATTCGATAAAGCATTAAGGAGTAAACATAGTTTTACTTCAATTTTGAATTTTGCTTACTGATATTTCAATTACATGACACACGCTCCACCTGCTGTTCCCTGATGAGAGGTTACATTGAACAGAATGTACATATACATCTCTTAATAAAGATGTCACTGTGTGTACTTGGAATCATTTGTTATGCACACAGTGAATAATTACCTCTTCAGTCATCTGGTCTTGAGAGGTTTTGTCCTCTGTGATTTCATCATCAGGCTTAGATTCGAGGTCAGCTGGAAATGGACAAAAAACACTGACATATATATATATATATATATATATATATATATATATATATATATATATATATATATATATATATATATATATATATATATATATATATATATATAAAATCATGTAATTGGGTTCGTCAAGGAAACATCAGGTAAAGGTAGGTAATGAGAGTCATCCACATATTTAATAATCAAAAGTCTTTCCATTGCACATAGACATAGAAATGCTTCCCGAGCCCAAATCATACAATGCAGAGATGGAGAAGGAATAGACTAGAGTAGAACTGTAGATACAAATTCCTGAGTGAAGGAGGGGTTCTTCTCAAAAGAATACAAAAACAAAGCTACATTATATATTACTTAATGTATGTAATGCATGACTTTAACGTCAACAATCCAATGTACTGGTTGTTATGAAAAAAAGCGTTCTTAATTTTCTAATGTAATTTTACTGCTTCAAATTTTCTCTTTATGTGCTGACTGCTTTTAGACCCTAAACCTTGAGGCCATTACATAATTTCAGAAATCCATAAAGCCTCTCATATAAATATGGAAGCTTTTACTCTTCCCCAGGTAAGTGACTTGTTGAATTGCACCTTTGTTTGAACAACCACAGCACAAGAGTGGCACCTGGTGGTGAGGAGGAGAAAAAACCCTAGATTATTACAAGCACGTAAACAAGCTCTTCAGACAATGGCCACGTTCCAGCAAGGACAAATAACGTTTGACAGGCCATGACCCATAGAATAAGACACAAATCAAACATCTTCCACATTATTATATTTATCATCACATTAGCAACCCCAATAATCATAGGCTATAAAGAGGGGAAATATTTCACCTGTCATTATTTACAGAAAAAAAAGCAAACAAACAAAAAACATTGGACCTCCACCACAAGTGCTGATGGTCAGTACTGTATTGGTTTCACTCACTTCATCAAACAACATGACTGCCACACTTCATTCTTGAATTTTAGAAAATGTATTTTTTTGTATATTTTTCTTGTTTTTTTTGTGTGTGTGTTTTTTTAATTACAAGGCACAAATTAAATGAAGTAATGAAGTGATTTGCCATAATACCAATTTACTAGACTAAAAATCATGTCTTGCAGAGTGTGCTGGTGGAAACACCTGTCATCATGTTCTTTTATATACAGCTGTGATACTGTGGCTCTTAGTGTTTAAATTAAAACACCATGTCACAGCTAAACACTTACATTGGAGCAGTCATCTCAACAAGGCAGGTTTGTTGGAGTGCAAAATTAATATGTCTTTTTTTTGTTTTTTGTTAAGTTTTCATGTGAGCATGTGCATCAAAAGCCTTGAAGTAATTAACCCAAAATGTCATAAGAGGAATACAACTATACGCTCTGATAAACAACATAATTGCACACTTGTTTTGAGAAACTGAAAGACTAAAATTTTAATCAAAAATAAGTGCCAAAGAAATAGTAATAAAAAGAATAGAGCAGCGTAACTCATGGCTTTAATATTACTTTCCATTAGTACACACACTAGTTAAAGAAGAAAAATGACTCGGGTAGGGATTAGAGAAGTTTATGGAGACATTTAATGCATTTCAAATGCAAAATTGATTGAAGTTTAGCTATGGTGGGAGATGAAACGTTATGGTAATAATAACAGACCTCTTTAAGAATATTTTATGGAAATGGGCCGCATTCTTTAACGAAGGGGTGGGTGGTGTGTGTGTGTGTGTGGGGGGGGGATAACATCCAAGTATTAGCAGTAACAGTGGATGAGCTGCTGTGACTCAAAACATCTCAACGTGATTTACGAATATGGCACAAGCTCATGAAAATGCTAAATAAAATCACACACAATATTTAGAATCATCCCGTTTTGCTCTTCATTAAACCCAGTAGATTTGTTTCCTGACATTGCAAATGGCTGGACAGTTTTGCATATGCCTGCAAGTGTTAATTTGAATATGTTACTGTCTGTCTTTTTTTTTCCTAATCAGGATAAACACACACACACATGCACACACACGCATACAAGCACATCCTCATTTTCCTATACTCCTAGTACAAAAACATGAACAAAACACACCAACAATTCAGGAGCAATGCTACCTGAAACCATTAGTGTGGATACAAGAGTAAGTGGGTATAATTCCTCGTATAAATGGTCCATGCTGCCATTTTATTGAAAGTCATAAATGAATGTTGGTCCAAGCAGATGTAATGAAGCACAACTGAAGATTATGTGATATCAGGTGGTAAATTGTAATATCCTCCCTTGAAAAGCAAACTCTATATCCCTTTCAAATCACATTCTTTTACCAAACTATTCCAAGTTTTTGGTTTGAAGAGACTGGATTTTGTAAAATGAAGGGAAAAAATCACTATTTTCAGCATACCCTAACATTCTGTTGCACTGCTTTGATCTGGGTTTCCATTTGATGTACTCATCCAATTCTAGGAGCCCGAACATGCTGGGGGAAATCCAGAGTGGGGTTTACACCAGGTGACATAATGTAGATAATTTTTCATGAAATATTTATGTATTATATTAATCAGAGGCAGTCTTCCTTGATCCTGAACCCGGAACCCAAACTCTATTACCAACACTTTTTGACAGAATAAATGAGCTACATTGTCTAATAAATGACTGCAATATTACAAAACTGAGAGCGATATGCATTAAATCAGTTGTCTTCAGTTTTCTCACACAGCACTGGAGAGTGCTATGATGTCTCACTCAGATTTTCAGTGACCAATTACAAATTTAAAAGCTTTTTCTATTCTCCACAGAATGTTTCCCAATGAAATACATAGAGCATGATGCAATGATCTCTACTCCACATGAAATCTATAGTATACTTGGTATTTGTTGCAATATAAATAGGTTTATTTAATGAATAGGTTTATTTAGGATGTATGCTGTGAAGCCATGATGGATCATCCTGCTGTTTTTAATATTGTGTGAATCATTTATTCCAGATCCCTTGGAATATGAAATGTAATTTATCTCTACTCAGAAGATGCCCTTGGTGATGGTACATGCAGGAAACTTACTGAACTGAATGACGCTTTTGAGACGCTACTAGAAATAAAAAGAATTTAAATTGTAGAATCTCAAAATTAGTGGAAATATTTGTTTGTATCTCTTTTGGAATTTATTGTAGATATTGCAATCCCTGACATTCTGAACTGTCAGTGTTACATTTTGTTGTAGCTAACTCAGTAGAGTTGGCAGGGTTCAACATCTGGACCGGATCAAATCATTGAACTGCTTGATAAAAAAAAAAAAAAACATCTGAAATATAATAAACGCTTAGAGTAGAAAGGCACTTACCACTGAACATTCACAGCGACTTATTCAATTAATAAAATAAAATGAAAGATGAGCAAAGTCAACCTTTTACCCCTGCAATATAATGGTACAAAATTTTTATTGCATCTGCTTTGTGGCCGATTAGCACCAGTATCTCATTCAGGCCACATAAACCGATGTGCTTGACTCTGGATACCCTGGATATTGCAGTCAGAGCGACTACCCTCTTTTTGCATATGTTTTCTTGGCAGAAGAAGAGCAAAATCTTTATTCTGTTCTAAGCCACTTCTAAATAAACAATCTGCCAACGGCAGAGGTCGCACTTGTGACTACACACAAATCACTGTTTTCATATGAAGTGTATTTATACTTATAAACCAATACATGGAGAAATGACTAACATGGCCTCCACAGGCTGGTGTTTCAGTGGATTAGCTCACTAGTGTTAAATAAACACTTAAGCCTTGATTCACTACTTAATGCACTTAAATCACTCTATGCATCAGTCTCTGTATATCACCAAATGGGACAATATGCTGCTTATGTGCACCCGGCTGATTTAACCCACTCAGCACATGGCTGAGTTATGATGGGATATAAAACAACGTGGGCAGTAACTCTGAGTGGTAATTATGAAATGTTGCCACTCAGCAAGTGTGTTCCAGTCACTGACCACACTCTTGTTAAAATGTTTATGGCTGTATCACTGGCCACCATCAGGAAGGCCCAGCTACTATTGAGTTTATAGTAATATGACACACACAAATACAATCCAGGTGATGTAATTACGGTAATTGGTTTATAAGTCAAAATAGCATATAGCAAGGGAATCAAGAGAATTATTGGTTTGCAAAAAGATGTTACTTGTCAACGTTACCACAACTGAGTGATGCTTATTTGTCAGAAATTCTCTGTGACATTTATTAAAAATGTCACAGAAATCAAGTTTACTTGACACAAGAAGAAGCGCTTAGCCTCTTAAAATAGGTTTTTATTATCCTTGCTAATGTCTGTGTAGATTCTCAGTTATCCAAGTCATGGTTATCCAGAGCTTTTTAAATCAATCCACTGCACTTTAAGAAAGTTTCTTGAAAACATTTTGCCTCTCATCTAAGAGGCTTTGTCACTTCAGTGGATTGATTTAAACAGCTTTGGATACTTGTTAATGATAGATAAGAAAATCCAGTGTTTTTATGGAATGACTCATCAGGGGAACTCAAATAACAATACCTCAACTTTTGATTTTATGCTTTAGATATGTTTTGAAAAAAAAAAATTTTAATTTAAGTTTTGTGAAATTTCTAGGGTGTCTCATGAAAGATTTCAAATTTATTTTTAATGCTGTGCTTTAGCCCCAGATATATTTAACATCTCATTTTTCAGTGCTGTAGAAAGTGAAGTGATGTGAAGCACAGTGTTTAGATAGCTCTGACATGAACTGAGATGAAATTTCTGCTTAACAAAGTTGGAGTCAGATGGCAGAGTAATATTTATAAAGGTCACTGCTTCAGTTAAATATTTTAATAAATTATGCTGCTTATTTGCTCTCATTTTCCTACAGTTTCCCAGAATGTTACCATTAAGTGTGAAAGTTGTATTCCAAGTGGCTTCTATCTAATCAGAACAATTAAAATTAAATTAACACTTATTATGGTTGGACATCTGATTATGGACTTGTGGAACTTGGTACAAATCAGGCAAAGTAAAGATGATTAAACATAGAATTATGTCTTCAACTTGGAATGGTTTCCTCAGCTCGGCTCTAACACGTGATGTAAACTTCAGACAGCCACAGATGTTAAATACTTACTCATGACATTTAGGTTGAATGTCAAAAATGTTTCCCTGACTGATGCAAACAGTGTAGATAATATTCCTATCCTAATAACTCCAGATGTGTGTCTACCAGACTCAAAAAAAAAATGTAATGCTCAAAGCACACTAGATTAGAAGTGACAGGAATGAAGAAAAATTCTGTCATCAAAAGTGTCAGATGTTACCCTAACCCTATATTCTACATGTCCCAGCCGGCACTTTTGTATGTCACTGCTGAAACAGTTGTTAACAGATTAATGTGGAAGATTAGTGCAGCAACCCTGCTCTTTAATCCCGTAATCCTGCATCAAAGGGTCACGAAGAACCTTTTTTTCTGCTGCAGCGAAAAGGAAAAGATGAAACAAGAGAAAGAATGATGGAGGGATTGGGAAAGTTTGCCATGTTGTCTGAATGATGACATGTCAGGCGCGTGCACAAATGTGCATAAGAACTTGCTTAATATTTTTAACACATTTCTCACACATATTTTCTAAGAATTGATGAGGAAAGAAATCCTCTAAATGTTGTCATCACTCATCCTTTACTGCATCCTTTGCTGCTGAGCCCACACGGTTTAAGACACACTGCTTCTTTGTGTGCTTGTCTCCTGCCTTCCTACACTATTTTGAACCCTATTTCGCCCTGACAAGAATTACAGATACATATGCTAACACGGCTAATTCCCCAAGGCAGCATCACATTTTATGACAACGGATTGCTTATACAAGTGAAAAGCATGCATTCAGACACACACACACACGCACACACGCACACACGCACACACACACACACACACACACACACACACACACACACACACACACACACACACACACACACACACACACACACACATAACCTCAATCACATATGCAGAAGCTAGTGTATCATTCAGCGGAAGAAATGTGGAATTTTTTAAGTGGATTTTTTCTGAAAATGTCTACATTTAAAACTTCCTTGACTTTGAATTAAATCAATTTAAATTGTATTATTTAAAAGGAGGAAGTAGCCTCTTCACAATATATGTTTCTATGTTAAGTGGGTGTCTGAGATTTTCTATCTATCTTTGAAATTGAAACTACTTTGAGGTATCTATGAATCAACCTGAGGCAATGAATGAAGATGAAATTAATCTATATTCATCCAATGCAGGATTTTTCAATGAAAAAATGTTGTCTTTTTCTTCAGCTGACAGAAACAGAATGATATCATTGAATTCATAAATAATAAATGTTAAAATTGAAATGACTTTGTTGTGAAGTGTGAAGGATGAACCCAGCAGTATGACAGCCTGAAGGACGAAGCTGCTCTGTAGTCTGCTGTTACAGCAGCAGATACGTCTGTGTTTGCTTTCAGACAGCAGCAGGGTGAGCAGGATGTGGCAATGGTGGGTGTTCTATTTTCATATCTTTTGAGATCTGTCCAGGCACCTCACTGAAATAACTGATGGTCGGTATATGGGTAGCACAGCTTTTAATCATCTGCTGCAGAGCCGTTCCAATTCGAGCTTTTGAACATCCCATCTACAGGACTTTCTACTGATCCTCCAAACACTCCGCGCAAGAATTTGCATTATTTAGACAATATAATTGGTATACAGAGCTTCTCTTTATGCATTTGTGTGTTAAGGACAATGAGACACTTCTTTGCAATATGCTACCCTAAAATCTACTATGAACAAACTGTTTTTGGTTTTGTTGGACTGGTTTTCACAATGTGGCTTGGTTTCAAACTGACTTCATAAACTGTCTATGGCTTGAATGCAAATATGAAAACTAATTTGACTTGGAGCACTGTAAATCAACACAAATGTGTAACTTTCATGAACACCTCTTTAAAAATGCATGCACAGATACAGCGCATGAAGGAGTCCATCTTAGCAGTGGAGATGCTCCATCAGTAGCCTTGGTACTCTTTGTATCCTCTGCTTGCTTTTCGCTTTCTTTTGTTTTGTCTTGTCAATACCCTTTTTTCAGGCTCCTTTTTCTCATAGAGACTAAGAGTTTTTTGGGGTGTGTTTTTTTTACAGCAGCAATTTTGTCTCAGCAAGGGGCTAAGGCAAGTAGAATTCTGCTTTGATGACTCTAAATGGAGAGATTATCCAAATGAAAGGCAATTATCCAACTCCACCCACCATTCAGCCCTTCATTGTTACTGGGCCATTTTATTCCACCTAGTGATCAGCTCCACCATGTCATCCATTCATCAAATTCAAAACACCTCTGCCACTTTTTCCTCAGAATGACCATCTTTTTTAATCTCAGCCTTTCACATCTTCTCTTTATCATTCTTCTTTTTGTCTTTCTCCTATAATTTACCTGTTTCATGAATGTTTTGAACATTTATGAATCAATTTTTGTGTATTACAGCTGATATGTCTTATTGGTGAGGTCTTTCAAGTCAAATGTCTTTGTTACACTAAGTTCAAATTCATTCTGTAACGTCTGCTGCTCAAGCTCTTGCACCAACTCCCCCTTACTCTTTCCTGTCAGTCGCTACTATGTTCACTCTATTGAAGCAGAAAAGTCAGAAGCTTTACACTACACCACACAGAAACGGCCACAATTATCTTCAGTCTGGGTTCTAGCAGCTGATAGGGAGTGAATAATGGGAACTGGCAGTCCAACATATACATGGACACACACAAAATTGAACCTGGCTGCCACAACAGTATGGACAGAGTAGAGGAAGGACCACTCTCTAGTCTTTTTTCTTTTCACTCTCACAGTTCCTTGATGCATCTCTCTATCCCCCATCTGTTTCTGACAATTGCATGATGCATTTTATAATAATCAGCTATTTCCATTCCATTGTTTCAGCAAATGAAAGTTCATTACACAACCTCTGCTGGTCCACTAACATTTTTGTTAGCTAAGTTGTGTTTGCTGTGAAATGTATTGAGAAATAACACCCAAAACAATCCTGTGCTGCTGTGACTCACCAATCAAAGGTTATATGAACTATTGACAAGATAAACTTAACACAAATATAACAATAACACAAACTTAGGTGCACATGGGAACTCCTTGTTGCTGGTAAGGAATTGGACAGCTATGATGTTAGTTCTTGTTCGCTTTTGAGAATCCAAATTTCTCAGCTTATCAAGAGAAACAGAAAGAAACTGAAATGTCTGTTCAGGCCCATAAAGACAGTCTCTTGTATGATTAGATTACATAGACTACAACCAGTTGGTAAGCTAAACAAATACAGAAAACATAAATTCTTGTAAACATGACAGCATCTGAAAAAGACATTAGAAGTCAAAGAGGGGGGAGTGCAGAAGAATGTCATATGCTCTCTGGGCCATTCAAATGATCTTCTCTAATGTCTGACCTTGTTTGCTGATCTTTCTGTCTGTTAATTCAATCTTTGGTCAATGTCACCCAAGGGGACCAATAATGCAGCATGTTTTTCTGTGACCGTAACACAACATGCCACCCGATCTGATGTACAGAGCATTTCAAGAGTGACATTACAGGCTCCAATTTCACATAGAGATGCAGGCAAAGACAAAGACACATGCACCCACATTTTTCATCTCTCTCTTCTGATGTAAACTGCCAGCTCCCCTGAGCCACAGACACAATTTTCCACGCTCCTATGGGCTTCTGCTGTCAACTCTACTGCCAGATGAGGAAAAAGGCAACATCTATCATGAGCCACAAGATGATGTAATGCGGTTCATACTGCAGTAGGCGTTACAATAAGGTCACAGGCAGGCGGCAGAAAATCAAAATCCCTTTTACTGTTAAGTAAGAAATCCCCATTACCTCTCACATTGTTATGTTCAATGTTTTGACATTTATGGAAAGAATACTTTAGTTTCCCATAGCAAATCACACCTCAAAGAGTGCCAGCTGTAGATAAGCAAAGAGGCAAAGATCAATGTAGACACTGAGTTTCTGCAGGACCAATACTAATCCATACTAGTGGATTATTGCTAGTTCAGAAGATGACGTGATGTGTTTCTTGTAAAAGTGGTTAATGTCATCATGTGAGACGCACTTAAATGATTTCTTTTCATATCTTCTTATGGAGCAACACTGCCACTATGTGGATCGAAAAGAAAAAGCAGGTTATATAAAATTTTAAAAGCTTTGCATCACCTGTAAATTTTACAGTCCTAACTTGAAACTTATTCTGTAACATGTTTCAGGATTTGCTTATAAGAAAGCAATTTAGACATTCATACAATAAAAAGAAAAGTGGCGCTTACCATACAATAATGTCCTAAAGAAGGTTTTTACATGTGTGTTTGCATGTTTGCCTCCCTGGATATTCATTCATTAATTTTCTGACCGCTACATCCGCTTGCGTGGGTCATGGGGAGCTGAAGCCTATCCCAGCTGTCATAGGGTGTGAGGTGGGGAAAACTCTGGACGCGACGCCAGTGCACTGCGGAGCTACACAGAGACATACAACCGCATACACGCTCACTCACTCAAAACAGACAATTTGGAATGGCCAATTAACCTGAAGCGCATGTTTTTGGAAGTGGGAGGAAGCCGGAAAACCCGGAGAGAACCCATGCAAAGACCACACAGAGCGGGACTCGAACCCGGACCCGCCTTGTTGTGCGGCAACAGTGCGATTAACTGCGCCACCGTGCCGCCCCTGGATATCCATAGAAATACAAATTTTCTCTTCTGCTTTCACTAGAAAACATACACAGACATTACCAGACACCAGTTATTACAATGTTTAGGAAATTCTTGAAGTGAATACAACTGAGTTGTTCACAATATATACATAATTACTTGCTAGACACTAAAGGTATGAAGAAATGGCACAGGGATGACGCATAAAGGGGTTGGCAATGATAAAACACACTCAATGTCTGTGACTAGCAAACAAGGGATTTTAGACCCTTTTTTTTGTTTTCAGACTCTAAAAGATCTGACAAGTTATTATCTAACATATAATCACACATGACAAACTGGAATTTAAAAGATGTATTTTAAAGTACAGGTACAAGACTTCCTCCTTAACTCAGTGTTTCCTTCATTTTTTCCATTGTCCATTTATAGCACATTTTAAGATGCTACAACTCACTTGATCTTTGTATATGATGTTGGTTGATGTCTAAATCACACTGTGCTTTTCAGCTTTGTATAGACTTATCTTATCTAGACTAATGTGTTTTTGCATTACCATTGTCAGAGATGCTGAGGGTCATGCTTTGTCTGCTCCTTTTTTTTCGAAGGGAAATGAGTCTGGCCTGAGAGATGTCTCTGACGATGGAAGAAAGGTGCTCCTTGCTACTGCCATTTTGATGTGGAGAAGAGTTCTTGGAGTCTGTATCGCCGCTATTGCTACTACGAACCACTGACTTACTCTGGAAGAAACAGAGGGTACATTAATCTGATGAGAAACCTGTTGGAAAAAGATACTAGGAACTTTGGGAATATACAGTACTGTAAATCACAACACAACGAGACCACATGAAGTTCCTACATTGCCATTTTGCTTTGAGAATCTGTAGATCGGGGGTAGAGTGTGAGCTTTCATTCTGTAGGCAAAACAGACAAAATGTTGTAAAGTATACATTAAGCAGCTTTTTTTTTTTCACAATTTTTCTTCAGGAGTAAGAATTTTCCAGTTGCAGTAGCATTATAGCCGGAGCGGCACCACTTTTATTGCATACAGCAAATCATCCATCCTTAAAATAATAGTTTGTGCCAAGGGATTTATGTACTAGGAGATTTGACAGCAGGTTTTAATCTGGGGGGAATAATTAGTTTCTACCCAGAACACATTCAAACATAAACTGAGTAGTCTCCAAGAACAATAAATAAACTATGGTATTGTATATTCATTTTAGGTACTTATATAAGGAGTTCAACCACAAGAACATAAGCATAACATGTTGTTTCATGCGCTTTCCATTCACAAACAAAATTTCACACTTATGTATAACTCTGCACAGTTTCATATTTGTGCTCTGAACCATATTGTTATAAGATAAGCAGGTAGATAATAATTTCATCTGTCTTCCACAGGTCTGAGTAATTCCTTTATACAAATGATGAGAAAGTTTAATGATCTTTAAAATGATAATGACATAATAACCAAATTATTAACTTAAAGTTTGCATATTTTGTGTGCGTACCCATTGGCCTTCCTTGCTCCCTTAGGTTTGGAGAAGAGCAGGTCATTGTAAGGCAGCTTCTTAAACTTCTCTCTTCCCACAGCAACATAAAGCTGACCGCTCTCTAGCCGATTTCCATCAGTCACCTGGTGACCTTCAAAGGTGTAGAGACTACAAAACATGCCCAAGGACAAAAGGCCCAGGGTTTTTATCATATATTTACACCAAATTTGTTAAACAGGGTAGACTCTAAAAGGGAATATTATTGAGATAGTAAGAACAATTACAAGCACATATTGTTTTTATGGGTTAACATACACTGATCATCCACAGCACTAAAATCATCAGCTCAATATTTAGTAGGTCCCTCTCGCACCAATGCATGGACACAGGGTCTGTGGGTTGGAGGGTGTGGGCTCGATAGATTGAGCTTCTGCATTTAATGAATGCTTTATCATATTAAGAATTGTGAAATTTGTAAACTGGATCATCACCTTGGGCTCTTTGCTGTGTTCCTCCACACACTCAGAGCAGTTCATAAGTGTGGTGGGAGACTCTGTCCTGTTGTGGGAGCACTATCATGAAGGAGAGTCTGCTTGGCCAAGCAGTTTTTCAGTATGTAGTACATGTCACAATAATATTTACATGAATGCCAAGCCCCAAAGCTTCTAGTGGAATATGAAAATGTGCAATGATATTCAATTGTCCTGTCAGTGGTTTCAGTATTGAGGTTGATTTGATGCATAATCTATTTATGTAAAATACATAGCCCTAAAACTTGCATATTAAAAAATTTAACTGTTAATTTTTTTTTTCAGAACTTATGTCATTTTGCCAACAACACAGAAGAAAATATAATAATTACATTCCAAACAACTGTGGAAAAGAAAAAAAAGTGTACCTTCGAACACCACCCAGGACTTTCAGGCCCATCTTCTCTGTCACCATCTCTAATATTCGGTCAAACTGGCCAAGCATTTTCTGGTGGATCAACAGCCTTGTGGCGGGGTCCAAGATATCACCATTTGCTACGACACTATGTAAATAAAGATCCACATCAATTTCCTCATACTCTTCTGGGTTTGGTGAAGCCAAGAGGACCCCTTAAACACAAGTTTATCCAGTGCTATCTGAAATTATCACTCTATGACACTAAGTGCCACCTGAGTACCTCAGTCAAAATTTTTGATTGAGAGTCATATAAATACAGGTAGTCCTCAACTTACAGACATTCTAATTATGAACATATGGAGAAACAAATAAACGTGCGCTACCGTATCGACTATTGTACTGCAGTTCCCCTTTCTGTCACAACCCCTGCCGAGCAGCACCACTGCGTTCGCGTGGCTCCAACACTCCAACATACATAGCTGACTGTGGCTGCTGTTGGATGCACTTAAAAAACTGGTTGAGAGTTTGTTGAAGTTTTTTCTTCTACTGCTCCTTAAGGATTAAATTAAAAGGAACAAAATCTCACTATAAACTCATCTGATTTCAAAACAAATCATGCATGACACTCAACGGTAGATATTGGAATTATAAGTACATATTATAATGATTTTATTCTTATTTATTGTGCAGTAACATATAATTTGCTTGTAATATTTTTATAGTGAATTTAAAAGTTTTATACTGTTTGGATATTTTAATTGTTACATAGCACATGCACACACACACGCACACGCACGCACACACACACACGCACGCACACACGCACGCACACACAAACATGCTCATTTTCTCTATCTCTCGCTTTTTCTCCCTCTCACAAAGTCACTCAGTCACTGTAGCGGCAAACAGCTGTTTCGTCAGCTGATGCGCGTGCACGTAACCATGGCGGTATTGCAGCGCGCACGATCAACCAAACCTTACTTGTAAATGCTGTATTTTCATTATAGTGTACTCGGCAGAGCACGTGTGTTGTGTGTTGATTAGTTATTAATTTATATGTTGGTTTAGTAAAATGCTTAATTTATTGGTTTCATGGGTTAAAAGAAAAAACTACAATGTATTATCTATTTTGATGAATTTACATTGAAATTACTTACATCTGTTTTAACTTAAAGGGAAAAAATTAAATCTATTTTCATGCACCTGGTTAATGGTTGATGTGAAAGGGTTTGATAATTGATCAATATTAATTTGTAATTATTATAATTATTGATTATGGGTCTAATAATTATTTGATTTATTAGAACCTGTTTTTCATAATGATAATCATGTGGTGTTTACGGTTTTTCACCTACTACTACTTTTGAAGACTATTGGAGAAAAAGGTTGTATAGAAAAATAAAAGAAAAAGGAGCAACGACCTGGTCTTTGAGTGAATTCCAGCCTTTGATGTTCGGCGTTGGTACATCCCTTCAAGTGTGGGGTTAGCAAAGACAGCAAAACACTTAACAGTCACACACATGCAAACAGACACACAAAGTTTATTAAGGTGTGTGCGCATGTGTTTAACTTTGTGTGAAATAAAATGGCATGAATATTAGGAGGTAAAAATAATTGAAAGAATAAAAACTGATTATAAAAATTTTAAAAATAAATTAAAGAAAAACAAAAAATTAGAAAGTTGTGTTGAGTACGACAATTCTTGTTCATATATACTTTGTAGTCCATAATTTCCTATTCAATGCATTGTATTCATTCATGCACTTCATGTTGAGTCCATAAAAAAACTTGCTCTGTAAATGGTTCCTTTACTATTGCGATCAAAAGCATTGAATCTCAATTCTGAGGCTGTTCTGTAAATATTCATTCATATTCTCCACCTTCTTAATCTCTTCTCCCTGTAACCTCACTCTTCCTCTTGGGTCCCTCTCATTCACACACATGTACTCTGTCTTACTGCGGCTAACTTTCATTCCTCTCCTTTCCAGGACAAACTTCCAACTCTCTAGCTTCTCCTCCACCTGTTACCTGCTCTCACTACAAATCACATGTGATCTACAAACATCGTAGCCCGTGGAGATTCCTGTCTAACCTCGTCTGTCAGCCTGTCCGTCACCATAGCGAACAAGAAGGGGCTCACAGCTGATCCCTGATGCAGTCCTACCTCCACCTTGAACTCCTCTGTCACACCTACAGCACACCTCACCACTGTCTTACAGTCCTCACACATGTCCTGCACCGCTCTCACATCTCTGCCACTCCAGACTTCCTCATACAATACCACAGTTCCTCTCTGGGCACCCTGTCATAAGCTTTCTCCAGGTCTACAAAAACACAATGCAGGTCCCTCTGGCCTTCTCTGTACTACTGCATCTGTAATACTCTTTTTTTTTTAATGAAACCATACTGCTGAACTAAGCCGAGAGGCAAAGCTCTCCATCTACTGTTCAATCTTTGTTCCTACCCTCACCTATGGTCATGAGCGATGGGTCATGACCGAAAGAACGAGATCGCAGATACAAGCGGCTGAAATGGGCTTTCTCAGACGGATAGCTGGTGTCTCCCTTAGAGATAAGGTGAGAAACAATGCTGTTCGCGAGGGGCACAGAGTAGAGTCGCTGCTCCTTCGCGTGGAGTCAGTTGAGGTGGTTTGGGCATCTGGTGCGGATGCCTCCGGGACTCCTCCCTAGGGAGGTGTTTCTGGCACGTCCAGCTGGGAGGAGACCTCAGGGCAGACCCAGGACCAGGTGGAGGGATTATATCTCAACACTGGCCTGGGAACGCCTTGGGATCCCCCAGTCAGAGCTGGTGGATGTGGCTGGGGAAAGGGAAGTTTGGGGCTCCATGTTGAAGCTGCTGCCCCCGCGACCCGACTACGGATAAGTAGGGGAAGATGGATGGATGAATCATACTGCTGCTCACAGATGCTCACTTCTGCCCTTAGTCTAGTTTCAACTACTCTCTGATAACTTCATTGTATAGCTCATCAGCTTTATTCCACTATAGTTGCCACAACTCCGCACATCTCCCTTGTTTTTAAAAATAGGCACCAGCACACTTCTCCACCATTCCTGTCATCGTCTCACTATCTCCCTTCATGTTCATTCATGTTCTGACTTCATAAAAAAAAAATTCTGTAAGTAATTCTCCTACTTTTCCTGAATTTCCCTTGGGATCATTAAAGTATATATATATATATATATATATATATATATATATATATATATATATATATATATATATATATATATATATATATATATATATATATATATATATATATACACATATATATATACATACATATATATATATATATATATATACTTTTGTGATCAAAAATATTGATTTAAATCTCAATGTTGAGGTTGTTCTGTAAATAGTTTTAAAATGAACAGTAAATATAGCAATGAATGATTAATCCATATCAATGTCAGACTTAAAATAATGCACAGATGCAAGCCCCACCCATTTCCTGTTAAACCACACCCGCTTCTGGTTTAAGCCCCGCCCATTCCGAGTACAGCTACAGATAATTTAGATGGTTGAACAGATACAGATAGTGGTTTATTTGCTCATCACTTGTATAAATGGCACTTAAATGACCTCCAATGGTGATTATAGATTGAAATAAATAAATAACTACTTACAAACAATTCAACTTACAAAGCAACCTCTTGGAACCAATTGTCTTTGTATGTTGTAGACTACCTGTATCATAATACACACCCAAATGAAGGATCAAATTGATCATTACAGTATATACAGTATGAGAATAGTCAGTCTTAAGCAATATAAATAACTAGATACAAATAAATATCTTAGTGCTTAATGTTAAATAGAATAAATTAAACTCACAATATCGGACATGGCTCCTTGATAGGTTTGAGGAATCGTGCTGACACAATGATGCGATGATTCTGTTGCAGTGGTTTGACCTGAAAAAGAGGAATAAAAGAATAAAAGTAAAACTACTTATGGGTCTTTATAACATGGAACTTTTAAAGACCTCAAAACGTCTGAGTTTATGCTTTCATATCATTTTACCACAGCCGCCACCATTATTCACCCCCAAGTTATTCCACATTTAAACTGCAAATATTTTGGAAAATAACTTTTCATGCTTACTTTTTATTTCTACTGGTTGCATTCTCTTTCTTAGTAGTAGTGAGCTAGACAGGTACAAGAGTCTACTTGCTTGAGATAGAGAGATGCGGGAAACTAGAATTTGTGACTCCTTAAAATTTTGTTAGTGTGTATTTTGTTTTGTTGTTGTGTAATTCTGTAAGTTATTCTGAGAAAGGTCATCCGGGCTGTGGTCACTGGTACACCTCATCTTCATCGAACATTATTTTCACTGCAAAGCACAGGTACACACACCACAAACATATTTAACATTCATTCACTCATTCATTTTCACTAAGCGCTTCATCCCCCTGTGCGGGTTGCGGGGTGCTGGAGCTTATCCCTGTTGTCTTGGGGGGTGATGCTGGGGAAATTCCGGGCACGACGCAAGTGCACAGCGGAGACTCAGACGCAGACAACCACACATGCACAAACTCACTCCTACGGGCAATTTGGAAAGGCTAATTAACCTAGGCGCATGTTTTTGGAGGGGGGAGGAAGCTGGAGAACCTGGAGATAACCCACACAAACATGGGAAGAACATGCAAACTCAACACAGAGCGGGACTCGAACCCGGAACCGCCTTACTGTGCGTTGACAGCGCTACCCACTGTGCCACCATGCCGCCCCCACACATTATATATAATTTTAGTAAGAGTAGCAATCTCCTACAACAATAACCAGTCAATATTAGATTGGCAGACATGTTACTATAACCCTCAGGCATTAAGACTGTTCCAGGGCCTGACATGATCCACTCTTACTGCCTAAAGAAGCTAACAGTGCACCATGATCAACTGGCAGCAGAACAGACTGAGCTGCTGACTCCAGGCACTCATCTTGACTGGCTAACAAAAAGCAGGACAATCCTGACTATTCAAAAAGTCCATGAAGAAACAATACTTTCAAACTACGACTGATATCCTTCCTCTCCATAACATATAAGGCCATTTCATGACAGGGTAGCCCAACTGACAGTTTCATAATCATAAGAGATATGGAAAAAGTAAGTGAGTCAAAGCACCAGCTACTGGTCAACAGACCAATCACCCACAATACATACAATTAAGCCTACCACATCTAGAAGCACCAGAAAAACTAGAACTACAAACTGACACTTGTAACTTGTTCTCACTTGTCCATAGAGATTCTGACATTACGTTTTTATAGATATCATTATGTCAACACCACTGTTAATTGAAACTGGCAGTTATGAAGTGGCTTTTCTACATCCTTCACAAACATTAGGAGAGAAACAAAAGTCTTGTCAAAGCAAAGGCAAATGTAATCTTTTTAAATAATTGTGAAGTCCTGAGCTACTTTCAAAAAATAAACATACTGTGTGGAAGAGGGTACATGCAAGTCAGAATCCATCCTGTTATTACCACTTCTTAGAATATTCCAACATTAATCTGGAAAAGAGACAAGCTTATCAACCAGCAGGCTAGCCAAGAGTTCTAATCATTATTGAAACAATCAGGCATTTTGAGTGGTGCCATGAAGCAGGGTCCTCATGTAAAATTGTCTATTTTTAAGCTCAATACATAATCACAGCAATAACTTTAAGCCCTTACTGTTATTTGTGATACTTGTGATTGTTGCTGTTCTGTACCTGGCAAAGAGAAAATTAAGAAATCTAAGACCATCTCCTGATTTTTTTGTTATGATGGTCAGACAGAAAACATGCAGCTAGTGCTTTGTGGGTTTAAAGGGAACCGAAGTCAAAGCATATTGCCCTGAATTAAGGTATATAGTTTGGATTTTAGTCATAGCTCAAGCTGTTCTTGATAATGCTCTGACTTTTTAGCAAGTGATTAAAGATGCATTGAGTGGAGGGATGATCGTCATCTATAAATCAATAATGCATGGTCATTGAGACAACGACAAAGTGTTTCTTCACAGAAAACAATAGACAGGAATGCTCAACATAACACCTTGCTTAAACGATCTATGTACAACCTTCACACAGTGGGAGTTGGGTTTCAAATGTTTCACTGAGTTTACATTGATATTGTAACTGAAACCCCGTAATGCAAATACAACGATGGAAGGGTTTCAATCATCTCCAAAGCTAAATCCCAAATACGGTACATCTAATATGGTTAATGTGGTGGTGTTCTGCGCATACTTAATGCAGGATTTTTTTTTTCATGCATACAGTGTACAAAGTACAAGCTCATGGTCAAGATGTTGTAACGGCACAATATCTAAAAGAGTTCTCAAGGGACTGACAGATTGATTCACACTCCTTTCAACTCAAATTAGTTTGAGGAGGTTTCCTCTGGAAAAAGGCACCACACCTCAAAACTTTCTGAATGTTTAACAAAGATCATGTAAACTTTGTAAACTGGTTTGTTGTCTGCAAGATGTGTATAGCTGACACCGTAGATCATACAGGTGACACAATATATTGTGGAGCACTTTGTACATCTTCGTAGCTTGATCACAGTATCATGACAAGTTTTTGTTTTCTTTCCTATTCTTTAATTATTTTGTCTTGTAGCACTCTTCACAAGGAAACCTGTTTCTGTAAACAAGCTTTCATGTTTGATCAGTCCATTCTTTATCAAGGAGGGCTCCAGTCTTGTAGTGCGTAAGTGCAAGACGCACTGATATTTTCCACAAACACACTTAAAACATTTTGCACTGTCCTCGATTGAGGGTTTTCTTATTTGATCAGCACTTTTTCTCACCTGAGTGTGCATCATCCTCTTCCTTCTTGAGCCAATTTGATGGTAACTGCAGACAAAACATAAAGAATGAAAGCCTGTCATAATCCACTCAGCACCCTGTAACTCAAACACCAATCAACATTACTTTATTTGGTTTATTATGGTTTTGAATGTGCCAGCAAATTAGATAATCCTTTATATTGTGCTATATTTTTCGCTAGCTGTGTAACCATAGCCTGATTTAAGTAATATTTACAAATCATTAAGGCTATATTCAGTTATAGTAGTATAGTCAGTTGTTGTCAGCTATAACTAATTACAAAATATAAACAAAATATTATGTTTATGTGTCTATAATTATTTCAAATCATCATCATCTCTTGCAGTACAATGAACTTTCCACACAATGCCTCTGCATTTTGAAACAATTAGAATTTCTGTGCAGGTCGACTTGACTGTATCAGTTTTCCAGCATATTTTTCCATGACTTGCTAAACATATCTTTCCAAGCATGATCACAGAATGCATTCTTCAAGGCTTTAAAGAAGCTTCTTACTTAATTGTCTCACCTCTGTAGTCTATGAATCTCGTCCTACACAAATCTTATTATCTGTAGCATAAACCCACTTATTTTCAAACCAGGGCAGAGCACACTTCTCTACAGTGCTGTTGTCAACCACCTGCTTTGAGTCAGCAATGTGAAATCTGAAATCTGTTGAGTCACATAACGTTTAAGCGTGATTCCCCTCTCTGAGAACACTTGACAAGATGATAGATTATTACTTGTATCACTGGTCACATACACAAGTAAACGCATGTTAGTTGTTGAAAATAAGATAAGACAAGATAAGATACTTTATTGAGCCCATATGGGAAATTTAATTAATGCGATAAATCAATTTTAAAGCAATTTTTTATTATGTCAGTCGCTGGTTAAACCTTACTCCATTTTTTTGAATTTCTCTCTCCCAGCAGCGACATATTGCTCCCCGCTTTTCAGGCTCTCCAAGCAGTCCACCTTGTGGCCTCCTGTCGGTGTGTAGATGTTCCTCACTGCTCCAAACGGTGCCTGTATTCCACTTGTTACTTCCCTCAGCAAAGTTTCAAAGTTTGATATCCGCTTTTGGTTGATGACAATCCGTCGGGCCTGGTAGTAAGGATCGCCGTTTCGGAAAATAAAAACATTTTTCACGACGGGTTGTGACAGAAAGTTTGGCTTGTCGGAGCTCATCGTCGTGCGTAAAACAGGGCTGGCGCGCAACGGAGATAGATCTTTGTTGAAATACGCATGCAACAGGTTGAGCCAAAGTACGATTGTGACTGGTATAGCCTATGCCATAACATATATTAAATTACTGTTCCATCACTGGCAGATATTTGGGTTTGGAGGAAAAAGGAACTGAACAAGCAAATCTATGAGTACGAGTCGTTCAGGGTAAAATGCTCTTCGAACGTGAAGACTACTGAATAATAATGAGACCACATGAAACGTCCCTTGTGTCGCGTCATTATGAATGACATCTATCCATAACTTTAGTAGAATCTTAATCCGCTACAGAGGAAACCACGCAGTCATCCGTTCGCGTTCACCGCGACGCAGCAGGTGATGGCAACGGACGCGTCTCTGTAGTTTATCCACGACCCAGGCTGGGCATCATGGGAGCTTAGTTGTTGAATTGTCTCTATGGGAACAGGGAACTCACATAACCCAAACAAACGGATTGAACATCATTAAAAGGTGATGGGATGAATACATATTTACAAAAAAAATATTTTGTCACTTAAAGATAACATAACCAAATATGCCTGATGAGCTCTTTGAACATATAAAATTAAAACATAGACCAATAGTTGATACTTAGATGCTGTAGAAACTCTGGGAAATCTAATTGGGCATCAAGAGACCAACTGAAAACCCGGGTTGCACTGACATTGCCGAAGCTGGACAAGAAAACATGTTTGTTTGGTGTACTATATTTGTGATGTAGATCAGCAGGGAGCCCTGTACATCATGTCCAACCCGTTATTATCAAACGGCCTGTATCCTCTAGCAGCAATTACAAGCCAGAGAAAATCAGTCACTGTATTGTTCCTTCTGTTTCTGTCTATCTATATCATCAAAACCTCCAAACTTTTTGCCTTGATCTTCTCATAATCATCTTTCAAAAGATTTTGCAGAACATGCACTGTATTGTTTGATTTTTTTCTTTTAAAGTGTTCTTTTGTGGGTTTGTATTTTGTGCTACATATGTCATTTTATTTACTATTGATATTTTTGCATTTTATCAGTAATTTGTTTCAGTCGCCAAGAGTTTTTCTGTCACACTTCACTGAGGGATAAGAAAAAAAAGGTGCTACTGTTAATTGTGGAGAATTTTTCTTTGTTACATATGGAATGTTCAAAGGGTCAGGACAGCAGTGTGAACATGGTTAGTTGAAACCCATTCTTATAATAGTTTCAGAACAAGTCAGGTTCAACATTTGATAATAGAATGTCTAAAAACTTACCACTTCCAAAGGATACAAGACAATTTGTTTTTCAAAACTAGATATATATCTAGTAAACTAGATCTGCAGCTCAGTCACACGTGACTATTGTTCTATATGTCCAGAAACAAAACCTGGTTGTGAGGAATCACTGGCTGGGAAGACTAAAAAAAAAAGAAAAGAAAAAAAAGAAGAATGAAGAGCATGTGAAAGCTGAGTCCACAGGGTTCTAGATTTTGGTTTTTATATTTCAGAGGATCAGAGTACGTCTCCCTTAATTTTGAAGTACCACATCTGAGTAGTCCTCAGTTTCTTGACTGGACTTGATGATCAAGCACTGCCCCCAGGCTCCACTTCCATTTGTATAGAGGAAAATGATGATTGAGTTTGAGAGCTATCAAAATAGGAACAGTAATCAGGAATACACTTGCTTCCTCAAGTGTGAACTGGTCTCTGGTGTCCACTGGAACGGGATCTTGGGGCTGATCAATTCTGTTAGCACAGCAGCTACTTGCAAAATTGTGTGAAAATGTGCTGTAATAGTAAGCCATTCCCAAGAAACATTTCAATTTCCTGCATGTGGTGGGAATGACAAATTGTTATTAACTGAACCTTTGCAGACTCTGGCAACATTTGCGCACTCCACATTTTCCCAGTATGTGTTGATCTGTAAATGGAATGGTTACACATTATTTTCAATTGCCGGCCCGATCAGATGTGTTTATAAATTGTTGGAAGCAATGTTGAAACAAGTAATAGAATCAGTTAGTCAATTGAATTTATCGACTGAGGGTTTTACAGTCTGTAAAGGTTAACACTTTCTCCCCGTAGACCCTCAAACTGAAAGAAAAGACAAACTTCTGGGAGAATCACAGATCAGGTTCTCCATAGGAAAGGTAAACACGGAATGGATGTTATAAGTACATAGTAAAACAATTTTGACTTTCATCACAACAGCCAAAGTCCATGATGATTCCAGGAGCATGTTGTTAAAGAGGTGTACACTGGTGCAATCCAGGAACCAAGTAGTATTCCAGGTCAGAAATGGGGGAAGCCAGGAAATACAAAACAGAATGGAATGGAACGCAACCTTGTAACATGACCAATTTACCTCTGAGGTAACGTCAGAGTTACCTTAGTGGTACAGAGGGATGGTGCTCATTTTGCTATGCAAGACATGGTTGAAAATGTGTTCACATGTAATGTCAGTATAATATCAACAGATGGCAATGTTCAACAAAAAACAAGGCAAGCAGTGGATCAACGCAGGTGTTTAATAAGGAAGTCTTACATGTTTGTCCTTCCAAAGAAGGTTTAGTGTAAAAGTTGTTAAAAGATAATACTTTAAAAGATAATTGCTCTCAAAGTCGAACCTTGTTCCTTCACTGCAGTCTCAGACTATAGAAGACAGACTTAAATCTGCTTTTCTATGAATATTTGTTCATTCATTCATCTTCTGACCACTTTATCCACCGTAGTGGGGTGCTGGAGCCTATCCCAGCTGTGTTTGGGCGTGAGGCGGGGGACACTCTGGGCACAACGCCAGTGCACTGCGGAGCCACACAGAACCACAGACAGCCTCGCACACACACACTCCTGCGGGCAATTTGGAATGGCCAATTAACCTGAAGCATGTGGTTTGTTGGTGGGAGGAGGCCAGAGAAACCAGAGAGAACCCACGCAGACACGGGGAGAACATGCAAACTCCGCACAGAGTGACTCAAATCCGGAACCCATTGCGCCACTGTGCCGCCCCCTATGAGTGAGTATCTTCTGTATATACAAAACCAGTCTGTTTTGATATATCCTCCCACCATGTTTGATGGAAATATATTCAGTAGTATTTACATTAAAGGGACAGTAAAGTCAAAATGAACCAGGTCTGTATTGGAAGTGTATAAGTAACAAAAAAGGCTTGGCGGCATTTTTATTTTTTTATGATCAATGGGGACTTAGAAAAACTAAATTTATCGTGAGTTATGGAGCGTGCCATGACAGCGGAAGTGACGCAATTGTAGACATCGGGGTGAATCCATATCAATGCCGATAAAGCAAGCGACAAAGTAACGAGCTGACATTTTCACATTTGTTTATCAGGATATCACCTAAAATCATGTCATCATCATCAGATACTGTGGACGAGTTCCCTGTGAACCCACCTGGGGTGTAATTATCCCAGATAATTACCATCCGATGCATGCGGAGGATGAGAGTTTGGACTTCTAGCGACTCATCTCAGGTGGCTTCATCTGAATCACATTCTGACAGATATCCAACTAGTTATAATGTCCCGTTTTGGTTTACTGTGTGTATGGAAAAGTTAATTGCGCTACCGATGCTAATGTGCCAGCCCATCAAAGGGATTTTCCATATTATGTTAGCACTGAGCTAACCGCCCTTCGTTACTGTGGACTGTGTGGAGTTAATTACAGCTCTAGTTTATATTTATTGTCTTGTATTTACGAAAGTATAAGGATCAGGGCCCGACATGCTGTTTTTGTATGTTTTATTTCAGTTTCACAGATATTCTCAGTAAAATGACCTGACTATCACGTTTGATATTGTTTAGTTTTCACAAGTGCCATAATCCCGTGGTAATCTAGTCATGAAAGCATTTATAAAATATCTCGAGTTGCTCCAGACATGCATTAATTACCCACTAAACCTTGGGAATTCATAATAAATAATATGGTTTGTCTGAAAATGATCGTACCTTCAAATCTCTTTGGAAATCGTCAGGGTGCTCATGGCAGATTCTTGGATCTTTGGTCATTTTGACCCTGTTTATCCCTGCTCTCCATTTCCTTCCTAGCTTCCCAGAAGGTATTCTGAAGAAGGATAGGTCCTTGTCTTAGTGTTTATGTCCTGTTGTGTTGGCACAGCCGTTCACCTCACAGGTAACCATGTTCTTACCGGGTTTATGGCTTCAGTGATCGCACTGTGTTCTAATGGCTGCCCTGACTGATGAGGCGAAGTACTGTATGTTGCCAATGACGTATGACCCCCATGTTGCCACTGGATGGAGAAGCTGCTGCAACCCCGATTTTAAGGTTTTCTGACCAAAGGATGACGCTAGACATCAAAAAAAAATTCTTCTATTTTTCATAATGATGAACAACATATATGTCACTTAAAAATTAGTTTACTGATCCTTTAAATTGTCGGTAGACATGAAACAAAATATGGTCATACTAATTTCAAATGTTATCAGTTTCTGCGGTTACCCTGCCTGATCTGTCTTTTGCTGCAGGGACCTTGCAATGGAAGCAGGGTGGTGGGGTATCCTGGCTTGTCTCCCTGTTGCTTGAGTTCAACCTTACTCCTCATTGGTTTATTTACATGATTATGAAGTATTTAATATAATTATTATTACAATATATTTATATTTTGTGCTGTATAATAGGATGATGACTACTTTATGACTACTTTTTCCAATATAAGACAATGACATGTCGTGGTATCCCACAATGTTAAACACCCTTCACCTTATAACTTACTACATAACATGGACACACAAGCACACATACACAAAAGCATACTGAGCGTATTAAGTCACACAGGAACCAATGATTCAAAAGATTTTGTGCTTGGTCAAGGGTGAAATAAGGTGAAATAACAAAGATGATGCATTTCATCTACCAATAATTTAAAAAAAAATCTTTTTCTGACCAGTGAACAATACTATAATTACAGGACATCCACACACACAGCATGAGGTTAGTTTGTGCTACCCCAAATAGATATGACTGTTTACTTTTGAAAAAGGTCAATAATGTATAAATGTTAGAGGAAAAACCCAACAGGAGAATGATGGTCAAGCCACCTGCTGATCAAAATAGAATTCAATATATCTGAAACTTTATTAGACAGTGATCATCCCCAAATGTTGTTTGCTGCATATATTGGCTCATTTGTCTCTGTGCATTGTGCCTGAGACAGAGTGTTTGACTTTCTGGTTACTGTAATAAACGCTTTTGATTCAGGGTCACGGTGACCAATCTTTAAAAAGTGCACAACAATTTAGAGGTACTTTTCAAGTCAGTATATCATCATCTTCACACCAATCCGTTGCTCTGTGTTTGGATAATGGAAATATATAGATCTGTATGAAGGCAATATGACCAGTCTCATATTGGAACAACAAATTTCACACCATGATAGACCTTTAAACTGCATTCTTGTAGTTCCACACAAGCAATAAAGAATAGTTGTCATGCAACTGGAAGAGCCACACACAGAATCACAGGGCAGAGGCAGGATTCAGGCAAAACAAAGGGTTTAATCCAAAGTTAGCAAAATGAGTTTGTTCCAGAGTTCAGTACCTACTCATCAGACCTAGGCAGAAGTACACATAAGACTGAGACATAAGGCTGAGGCAAAATCCAGAAACACAAAAGTCAAGATCCTAAACGCAGGAACTCAAACAACAACCTGTGTAAACCTGTGTAATATTCAGGTAAATCAGAAAGTAGCAACAGATGTGTGGCAGAATGAGTAGGGTCATAACTGATTGGCTGGCAGACAAGGCTTGAAAGAGTGGCAGAGGACTGGCTAGGGATTAAAAGGAGCAAGGAGATCCAGCACTGACACTGACAGATAATATTTTAGAACTTTGATATAAATTTAAAGATATACATTTTAAAAATGGACTTTGATGAAGTGAGCATACCTAGAAGTGAGAGAGTTGTCACTGGTGCAGACTACAATGGACATGTTGGTGCAGAAAACAGAGGTGATGAGGAGGTGATGGGCAGGTTTGGTATCCAGGAGAGGAATGCCGAAGGACAGATGGTGGTTGACTTTACAAAAAGGATGGAAATGGCTATAGTGAATACTTTTTTCCAGAAGAGGCCGAAACATAGGGTGACCTATAAGAGTGAAGGTAGGAGCACACAGGTAGACTACATCTTGTGTAGACGGTGTAATCTGAAGATGATCAGTGACTCCAAAGTAGTGGTAGGCGAGAGTCTAGCCAAACAGCATAGGATGGTGGTGTGTAGGATGACTCTGGTGGTGAGGAAGATGAAGAGGGCAAAGGCAGAGCAGAGGAAAAAATGGTGGAAGCTGACAAAGGAAGAGTGTTGCATGACTTTTAGGAAGGTGTTAAGACAGGCTCTGGGTTGTCAGGAGGTGCTTCCAGATGACTGGACAACTACAGCTAATGTGATCAGGGAGACAGGTAGGAGAGTACTTGGTGTGTTATCTGGAAGGAAAGTAGATAAGGAGACTGGGTGGTGAAATGAGGAGGTACAGGAGTGTATACAGAGAAAGAGGTTAGCTAAGAAGAAGTGGGACACTGAGAGGATTGAGGAGAGTAGACAGGAGTACAAAGAGATGCAGTGTAAGGTGAAGGTAGAGGTAGCAAAGGCCAAACAAGGGGCTTATGATGACTTATATGCTAGGTTGGACAGTAAGGAGGGAGAGACTAATCTATACAGGTTGGCAAGACAGAGAGACAGTGATGGGAAGGACGTGCAGCAGGTTAGGGTGATTAAGGATAGGGATGGAAGTCTATTGACAGGTGCCAGTAGTGTGATGGGAAGATGGAAAGAGTACTTTGAAGAGTTTATGAACGAGGAAAATGAGAAAGAACAAATACTTGAAGAGGTGGCTGTTGTAGACCAGGAAGTAGCAAAGATTAGTCAGGATGAAGTGAGGACGTAGTGAAAGAGAACATAAAGGTAGTTGGTGTGAGAGAAGAGGATGCAGAAGACAAGGTTAGATGGAGGCAACTGATTCACTGTGGCAACCCCTGAAGGGAAAAGCCGAAAGGAGAAGAATAAGATATGAATTTAAAAAAATTTTTTAGAATTATTTAATTTGAGTGATCCTGTTATAGCATGCATTGTGCATAATACAGCAGCTCATCCAAATAAGATCATAAATAAGCCTTCACTGTCTGCAGCAATGAGATTTATCTCAATTTACATAAATGCTAAACTGATGATGAAACTCTCCAGGACCCAATAATTTTGTCAAAACTAAAAAGAACTGAGTTCCTCTCCAACCCTCTATAAATCCACTGCAGCGACACCAAAAGATGGAGAAAGGCACCAGAGAAAAGACTCTCAAAATGCAATATTTAATTCTACTTTATTTAACAGTACAAAACAAAATCATACAATCTGAAACTCCACAAGATACAATACAGCAGCACATACATACAACTGTAGACATAATTAACCCTTCAGTGTCATCTATGTCATTGCTGACCCATGTGAAAAATGTGTAATGCCAAATATATGAACTTGTCTTGTTGCTCAATATCGTACAGTACCATACAATACAAGCCCCTCTAGATTACATTTACACAGATGTACAATAAATTGCTTTATATATTACATTACACACTACTTCTTTGCAATACAATAAAAAGCAGCTTTTTAAACAGTCTTGGAACACTGAATGCAGTAGTGTAAACAATAAATTAAAGCTTTATGCTTTCTCAAGAACATGACTCTCCTGGCTTTTCAATCACCATCTGAAACTCACAGCTAATCTTTAATTAAACAAGCATGTAGCGAGACAGAGTTCACTGGCACCAGCTTGTTGGAATGCAGAGGAGAGAAAAGAAAACGACCTGATATCAGATTAAAATCCTGTCACAAAATATGCTGAGAAAACATCTCAATGCTCAATTTAGCTTTGGTTGATGACCTCAGCATCATGACCGAGTGTTTCCTTATTATGCCTATGGGGCTACCTATTTAATACATCTATTCTAAATGTTTATTTAATGCGATGGAATACCAGACCACAATAAGCTTACCTGAAACGCTGGTCAGCCTGTATTTTTCATGATCAATGCAAGCAGGAACCCAGAAAGATGAAGTCACAGTCAATGGTATTGATTTATGAGTCATGAATCCTTTTAGTCCAAGGACAAATTGCACTTCACTTAGTTTGAACATTGAATTCAAACATGCAATTCAGATAAGGTTTTATCTTTATTCAAATGTTTGTTTCTCCAAGTTTGCAGGAGTTGTATGTCTTATAACAGTCTTTAAGAGGAGCAAGTAAAGAAATAGATACTTTAAACACAAAATGGAGATGGACTGGGATTCAGTGAAAAATTGTGTCTGACTGTTTAAAAAAATAGTTTTCATCCGGAATGAAAAAACTGAATTAAAAACAGGATTGCTTAAATATTTTTAGTTGAAAGGTATAAAACAAAATAAATTCATAGAAAGAAATCTTATTCTCCAACATAGATTCTAGATTTTTGAAATATTTTTTTCCATTTGTAGTGTGCAGTAGCATCTCAAAAACATGTTATTTTTTTCTTATGTCATTACACATTTGACATGATGCAAAATGAACCAATATGCACTTCTTTTTCTAATGAACATGTGATGAGCAGTTCGCATCATGACAAAAGCGAAACACAAAGTAAACACACAGGGTGTCCCTTCAAAAAGAGTTTTGTATTGATGGAAGAACCAGACTGGAAGCCACATTTCCTGACTGAATCCCATTCACCATTTCCAGAACACTGTACATGTTTCACACATTCACTGTTGGAATTAAAGGAAACTAGAATTTCTATGGGTTTATGTCGGCACTTTAAACTGCTACCCTCACCACCGTCACTGACATTATGATTGAAATGGCTCATTATTTTCAGACCTTTGCTGTGCGTTTATTCTTCTACTAAATGTTCATTTTCTCACTCCTTCTCATTCGCGGGATGTCTTCATTCAGACCACCAGCCAGTGATGCAGCTGTGGCAAAACAGTCAATTAAAACACATTAAGCAGGATGGTGAAGTTAATTGAATCACATCTGGAAAGTGACATGAATATTTCTCCAAAACCTGTACATATGTGAGATTTCTGTCAACAGTAGCAGTAACAAGTCAGAGGATAAAGAGGAAGTAATAATAATAAAGCCGATGCTTACTGTGAACTGCCGAACCTCCCCGTTGTCCACCAAGTGATGCTCTGTCTCCGGAGTGATGGCATAAGCCAGCCTCTGTTTCAGGAGAACAGAAAAGAGCAGCAGATATGTTAAAAAATGTGTAGAGAGGAAACATTTTAACTATGTCTAATTTTAGTGAAAAGTAAAGATTACTAAAAAGGAAATACTACCATTTACACAACAAATGTCCTCTATAATTATCAACATGTCATATCTCTGACTTACATCACAAAACCTCCCAGGCAGACTGCAGAGTTTGTAGATGGCATAAAGAGGCACCATGGTCATTGACGAAATGGCAAGACACCACCCCACCATGTTGGCCCACGCAGGAAACGTGTAGGTGCCATAGTTTGGAGGGTTGAATGTAGCAAAGCTCACCACCACCATAAACTAGAAAGGATTTTCATACCAAGGTCAGAAGAAATTTGCTGTTAAGATTAAAAATCCATTAAAGGCACTACAGTTCAGTGCTTAATGCAGTTTTCTGATCAATTTTACCACTTCTGTAAGAGGGCTAAAAAAAAAAAAAAGATGTCACTTCTGGAATAACTCACCAGAAGGAAGCAGGGACTAACAAATTTCCAGCATAACCTCCAGTATCTTCCCGGCCGCTGGCCAATCATTTCCTCAATGTCATCGCTGAATCGGTCCACACCTGTAATGTAATTGAAATTCATATTGCTAAAAGCTTGTTATACAAATACAAATTAATTAAAATAGTGAAAGTAAAGCGTGTAACATCCACTGCAGGTCAGAGGCAGAACCCTTATTTGTGTCTTTATCTTATTTTTTTGGTGCATTTTCCAGTGAGAATATTAAGTATTGCTTGACAGTAGCTGCTTTTGTTTGTGGTGTCTGATACTTTGCGATGCACGCTTCCTTTAAACTTCTAGTAAGAATACAATCCACAGCTCCAGTGCTTTAACTTCACTTAATCAATTGTAAATAAACCGCTGCAGTATTTGTACCTGATCATAAGTTGCTCTTTTTTCTAAGTCTGACTGGAAGGCATTTCTCACTGCAGAGGAGTATATCTAGACTGACAACTAGATATCTGGAAAAGCTTTATGTACTTATTTAGTGGACAGCTGAACGAAAGACCACGGTGGCCAGGGGTCAAGAGCTCTGGTCAAAAGTTATGAGGATGGGGAAAAAGGCCCATTGAAGCCTCAGGCTTGATTTATTGGGCATGCCAAGGTCAGAAACAACCAAACTGAGGCAATACGTTGACGTATAGCATATTGCCTGGGGGCCTGCTTAGTAATAATCCCCTTTAAGGATCTCTCAACTGTCAGCTTTCATAGAGATGAAAAAACAATCTCGATACAGAAGTTCAGGTAACAAATTTCCCCTGACTATTTGTTTTTACATTTTGTGCCTTGTGATGAATTTAAAAGTGGGTGAGTTTTTCACATAATTCTTGTTTTCAGTTGGTGTTACAGGTGAAATTCACATGAGGGTAAAGACTCATCATAAAACAGGTGGCAATGAGTTACGAATTACAGTGCGCGCATCAATGCTCGCAACTTGAACTCATTGCAAATGTTTGGTAGGCAGTCTCGTGATATTGTACGCTCATTCTATTCGCTAACGGCATCCGGAAGTCTCGGACTTATATGAGACCCAAAAGTGCTTTAAACAGTCGATAAGAGTGTAATACAGATAGAAGGTGGTTCAATATCAGTATAGGGGAGGGTTCATAAATGTTTGAATTACTGTAAATAATAAGATAAATAGTTTGTAGCTCTACCGTGGAATTCATTAATCATTTGTGGTTCTTGGAATGCATTAAACCCAAAGAACTAGGGCACACTGTATATGAAAATCATTATAAAGATAGCATAGAATTCAGAAAATGGAGACAAGCTCACCTTACAAACTGGTGTTATAAGTTATATAAACTTAAGAGGTCACTGATAAGCACTCAAGTTTAATTTTTAATAAGCATGAACCAGAAACAGGTTATTTATTTATAGCCCTCTCCATTTTTGCAAATAGAGAGGGCTAAGATGGAGAAATATGATTTACTCCAGAAAATTACTTCATAACATTTAGAGAGATTTAGTACTGCACCTAAAAGTGTAATACTGTAGATATTATGGCAAACGTTTAGGCCCACCCTCAACTTGCAGCCCACGTGTGTACAACCTGTCAATTAGACAGCTTACACCTGTGCATGACACATGAGAATTGCCTGTTCCCCAGCTGCAATTTTCTACACGTGGTGGCTCACCACTGTTTAGGGAATGCAGACTGATTGCTATCAGCATTTAAATCCCTACCAATGTCGTGTGTGTTCCACAAATACAGTAAAGCGTGGGCAATGACAAATCATGCACTGACTGAATAGGCCTGAGACCAAAATGTTTGCATTTGCTTTTTGTAAGCAGTCTGTCTGCAAGAAATGGTTAATGTATTCCCAACAGCCTAACTTACAGGGTTATTCAGATAGTGGGGGGTTCAATGACCTTAAAAGGCAATTTTTAGAAGATGGGAGGAACTGATAACCTCATCAAGGAAAAGAGTTTGTGAAACATCTTGGTTTCATAAATTGCACATCTGTTGTTTGGATTGGCTTAAAAGGGTATAAAAGTGGAAGTGATCATACTGTGCTAGAGAACACTCTCAAGTCTTCTCTCTATGTCGTATGTGTTAAAGAGATCTAAGTCATCACACCACGTCTGTAATTCCTCAGAGAACCAGCAACTCTCAACAATGAACCAGCATTCATTGTTGAGAATTTCCATTACAGGCCAAGAGAAGAGACCCTCAAGCTCAGTATCCTTATGTTTAATAGAAAATAGTTGCCTCGTGGCACAGCACACCTATACCAGGAGATTTCTCATCAACCACCTTAATATACCACCAGGCTTTCTGACCATGAAGATGTGAATCATCTGATTTTGTTCCTTTCTTTGTTGCCTGTCCTCACCATAAAACCATGCAATGCTGATGGTTTCAATAAGCACTCCAAAAAGAATTGATGTTCCTGCGGCAAAGTGGTCCAGGAGAGTGAAAACATACATCCCACCCTGTAGAGATAAAATGTATGATAACGAATTAAATATTACGTTTTATCATTGGGATTAATGTAAGAATTAGCTGGAAAAATAGCGTCTCATAAGTCACTTCATCTTCAGATACATGTTATATGATGAGAAGCAGGATGAAATTAGATTGACAACAGTTGTGCAAAGCAACAGCTTGCTCTGCACAAGAAAAACTTACATTTGTAACGCAGAAAAGGGATATAAGGAAAGTGGCAATGACAATGAAGAGTGTGAACAGCTCTCTGTGCTTGTGAAGGAATTTGAACTCATCAATCAGCCCTGTGATCACTGATTCCATCCCACCCATCTAAAAAAGAAGACAAAGGTGTTAGTCTATCGGTCTCCTTGAATTGACCTACAACATCCAACTTTTTATAGTGTAGTTATTACACCATAGCTTCAAAGAAAGCCATTTTTGATACAAAAAGTGAGTGTTTCACACTTTGTGCAATGAATCCCTGAAAAATATTTAATTCAACAGTATGATATAGCAAATACCCACCAAAGAAACTGCAACAATTTATGTCACAAAAGTAAAAGACACTCAGCAAACAACATGAATGTGTTGTATGTGTTTGTGTTAGGGTGGGTGTATCCTCACAGCACTGTCAATGCCCAATGTCAACAGCATTATAAAGAAGATAACTGCCCACACAGATGACCCAGGTAATGTTGCAATGGCTTCTGGGTAAATAACAAAAACCAAACCAGCACCTGAAAATAGAAGAAATTCAAGAGAGGAAAGTAGGAAAGACCACAAACACAAATTAGAAAACCAGCCGGCAAAACAGATTTCAATGGATTACACAGTATTGTAAAATAAATAAGTAGATAAATAGGCAGAAAAAATAAAATATACAGAAAAAAAACATTGTATAACATTTAATTTTATTCGACTTATTCCAGTAAGTGCAGTGGTGACATTTCAGTGCAGTCATCGGGCTCACATGGGTTTCATTCATTGATTACATCAACAATATCCTAACACTGCTGATTCTTCAAACAAAAAATGCACATTTTTCTACTCTTACTGAACTGCAAGGCTTATGGTTAAAAAATTGTGACACTAAATGTTATGGATTAGGGTTCTAGGACATCTGTTTCAGTTACACATTTCTCCACATTTACTCTAAATCTATGAATGCTACTTATGGTAAATTTTCAAATTTTATCCCATTTGGCATAATTAACACAAACAAATAATACTGTACCATCTCTGGCAACTTTGTCCAGGGCAACATTGTGCTTGTGGGACATGTATCCAAGGAATGAGAAGACCACAAATCCAGAGAAGAAACTGGTCAAAGAGTTGATGGAGCTTGTGATGATGGCATCTCTGTCAGTAAAATCAATGAAGATTTAAAAAAGTGGCAAAAATGATAAAGCAAAAGCCCAATCAATCAGTCACTCTCCATAAAATAGTCAAAGAAAGATAATTGACCATTCAGTCAGTAAATAAGAGCATATCAGCGGTGGTTCAGTCTTGTCTCCTCGTGGCTTTTCCATTAATAAGAAAAATGCAAGTTTTTTAACACGATTCCAGATTATAGATCAGCATTCATGCTTGTAGTTATTGAACATACAAGTCCTTGGTAACTGCTATAGGTTAACCTACTTCAAATGAAAAAAGTGCTGAAAATAAAAAAAGAGCAGTGTTGAATAAAATTTTCCCCTCAAAGTCACATTTTTGGGGGGCTATTTGCAATTTAAAGTGATTAGTTGTTCCAGGGAGAAATCTACAAGATAGAAAGTGTCAGCTGTCTGTTATTTTCATCATAAAAAAAAGAGAGATAAAAGCCTCCTAGAGGATGCTGATGATTTTCAAAGAGCGTGACAGTTTTGATTGGTGTAATGGCTGTCTGATACACAGCGTGGTGTCAAAGACATACCGAATTTCAAGGAGCTTCAAAGGTTATTGTGATTCGCCTGCGTATGCCGTGTGTGTTTGTGTGTGTGTGTGTGTGTGCGCGCATGTGTGTGTGTGTGTGTGTGTCTTGAAGCTGTGTCCACCTCTGTGAATCACCTGCTGTGTGTCTTTACCTATAACAGTTGTTGCTGAATTTGTTGTAACTGGAAAAGGCAATTAGCACACCAAACCCCACTCCCAGAGAAAAACAGATCTGTGTCGCTGCCTCGATCCAGACCTGGGGAACGACAGAGCAAGCACACTTGTGTGAAGCGGCAAACAAAAGGCATGGGAGAGGAAAAAAGACATTATTAGGGATAATTGCAGGAAACTAATTCAATGGCAATAGATGAAAGCCACTCGTGAATACGGGGGTAATTTTGCAAATTGCTGCTCCATGCATCCATCTAATCTAATTTTCAAATTGCTGCCATGCATTTTTCTATTTCTTTCCTTCCTTTCTCTACTACAAATAATTTCCCTTCAGGGATTAATAAAGTTTATCTAATCTTAATCTTATTCTTTATTCCTGAATACTTACTTATTGAACACTTAAGTGATAAAGAACCTGTGGGAAATGTGGGTTATGGGAAATATTACAAAGAGGTAACCAAATATTTTCTCACATTTTTTCATGCCTCATTGTCATGTTACACTGTAAACCACCATTATACAACGAGGAGATTGAGGAAAATGTTGATTTCTCTCAGATGACATCCTCTGAGCGAATCCATAGGAATAATTTCAAATTTATTTCTTATATTTTTAATATTTGAAAGGAAATTGTGCAGCATCCACTGCACGATAACAATAATTTGATAGCATCAGTTTCAAATTGTTGCTAGTAAAGCCTTTAACACATATTATCATACACTTACTATAAAGAATTTTTGCTAGTTATAACAACTTTTAAGACTAAATGCAGAGGTTTACTCAATTTGTGATGACATTAGATTCAAAATGTAATTTAAGAGGTTATAATGGCAAAGCCACTGAAAATGTTTTGCCTACAAATTCCAAGTGGAGTGTGTCCAAAAATCACTAACTGAGAATTAAGTTTTGGGTGTTTTTCTTTCACCAAGCACAAGCGTCAAATTGTGTTAAAGATGGGAGTGGGATTAGATAAAAGTGAAGTGTCAGGCCTACTGTGGGTTGACGTCAAGGTTGACACTTTGTGTTACAGTGTTAAAGATCTACAGTATATCCACACAGATGCTCTAAGCATGCCTTTGTCACACGAGTGACTGATGCCTTGACACTGTTTAGACATCAGTCACATAAGTTATATATAAATTGCCTATACAGTCGAAAGTATGCTAAAACTTTTGCATAATAGGAATTAACTGACATTGGCCCTTGGCAACATGATTTACAGCCACCAAAGATAAGTGGAGGAGCCGTAAAAAAATAAATAAAAAAAACAGTTGCCTTCACATCCTTTGTTTCATGAACTTGAATTTCCTTTGAGGAAGACAACATAGGGGGGGAAAAATTTCAATTCATGTGGAATATGAGGAAGAAAAAACGATGATGCAAACAGATTTCAAAAGATGTCATAGTACTTCCAAATTAAAAAGATATGCAAGTACTGCAGAGACTGTGCTTTGTCTTTGTTGGGCAATACTATTTCATAGAAATTGTTATATTTTAGAATCCATTCTAAAATTATTTTATTTACTTTTAAATCCCTGAATGCTCTTGCCCCGCCTTACCTCTATGAGCTTCTACACCCCTATGTACCTGCTCGCTCTCTCAGGTCAGCTGATCAGCTGCTCCGGAATGTGCCTAAAACCAAACGGAAGCTCAGAGGGGACCGTGCCTTTGCTGTTGTGGCACCTAAATTGTGGAATAATCTGCCTCAGCAAATCAGACAGGCCTCTTCTCTGTCTGTTTTTAAATCTTGTGTGAAGACCTACCTCTTCTCCTTGGCTTTTAACATCTAGATAGACACTGGATTTTATTTTGTCTTATCTTATTTTATCTTATTTTTTATTGCTCTGATTATATACTTTTGTTTTTATCCATATTTTATGTTTTTAAGTGATTAATTTTACTTATAATATTTGAGCCATTTTGTCTTTTATCTATAATGTTTGTTCTTTTTTATTTATTCGCCTGTACAGCACTTTGGTCGACTGCGGTTGTGGTAAAGTGCTCAACAAATAAATATTGGATTGGATTGTTAAATAAGAAAAAGAAAATTCAAACTTAAAACCTTCCTTGAAAATGTATTCCACAATTGCCTCCCCCCTGACTTTTCTTCTTTTTCTGCATCCCCACCACACTTACCTTATTTGTGCCCCCGCTGTCTTCTGTCACTCACCTTAGCATCACAGAGTCTGAGGAAGTCAACGGAGAGGTAGGCCTTAATACCATCGATGGCTCCGGGCAGTGTGACTCCACGGAGCAGCAGCACAGTTAAAACCACATAGGGCATTGTCGCTGTGATCCACACAACCTGAAATAGTCAAACAACAATCACACACAAAGACAAACACAGAGAGAACACATACACATTTATGGAGAGAAAGATGACCATGTACAGATTTACATTCCCCTGCATATAGAGTTTATTGCATATACACATCCGTAAAGACACAAATATGGATATTACTTCTTGAGTAGGATTTACATAATTGATACATACTTAGGTATTGTCATTTCCTACCTTGCCCGATGTTTTAACACCCTTCCAAAGACTGAAGTAGAGCAGAACAATCACTACAGCCAGACAGGAAGTCAACTGCCAGCGTGGACGGCCCAGATCATCAATACCATTACTGTCCTGGATGTGAAGCACCCCTCTCCTAAGGGAAGAGATTATTCAGGTAACAACTAAAGCCACAAAGGAGTTCTTTTATTACGGTATATGTAAAGTTTAATTTGTTATAAAATCTTGACCGCTGACCGCGATTAAAGCGGTCAGTGGATTGTACTTAAAAATGTAAGGCAGAACTTAAAATAATGTTTGCAGAAAACATGCTCTCAGAGTAAAGTTTGTGTTTGGGCAAATTTTATAAAGGAAAATGTCCAGAGACAGAAGTTCTGAACCACCACAAAGACATCTAACTCTCAACTCAACACATTTTCAGGACATGCATGGCTGTAAAGACCCCTTGAAAACCATTGACATCACCACATAAACAAAAGTAGGTTACCCAGAATCAACTGATTCTTGTTGTATTAATACTTAGTCAGAATCCACATACAACATCAGTTCTAGTAAAAGATGTTTGTCCTCAGCATCATGCAGCACACATTAATGACATTAGTTTTTATGACAACACTCAAGCTATAGACCAGGATGCAAAATGTCATATCCTGCATGAAATTCGCTGAGCAACACCTTGTGTGACCAAACACTCTTGTCGTGTTTTTAAAAAAAAACAAAAACACAAGCATTTTTCTTTATCTTTAAAAAAGTCATTGACATCAAGAAAGAGGATGAAAGAGAGGATGGTTGCAGTGCTCAAGGGTTGAATGCACTTATACTAGAAGTGCAAAGAATTATGGTAACTATGCTAAGGGAAATGAGCAATAATTTCAGAAAAATAAGTCGTTGTGACTCCCACCAAGACACTGCAAAGTCTGAAGGAAAAAAATAAAACTATTCAACCACTACTCAGCATATAGATGCTACAGGAAGTATGACTTGCAAATGCTTTATTTTAGTTAACGGAACTTTTAAGAAGTTATGGTTAGTCAAAACTGCAGGAGATCTGCATTTGTGATGACAGTAAAAAAGATAAGTGTCCTTTTTTTTTTTTTTACTGATTTCCTGTAAAGCGGAATTACATGTATCAACTTAAAAACCATATTCTGCATAATTGTTGTTGAAGCCTTAGTTTGGTATTATTTCATTTCAGTATTTCACAGACAATCAAAGAGATGAGACTAAAAAACACCAGTCAGCGTTCAGTTGACGTGGTTGAATTGTTTGCGGGTGTTTCCGAGTCATCCAGAGTGAATCAAATGTCTTAACCGTCAGAACAGAACAACCCCTCAAGCACTGGAATAGGACACACCTGGTCATCTTCACATGAGGCAGGAATAATTTTGATGAAAATATCCATAATTTATTGTAACAATGTAACAACATAACAATATATAATGTAACAATATAAATATACAGTGTTGTCCAAGAAATAAGCACTTGTTGGGCAAAAACGTATAGTATCTTTGCATTTATATGCAATAATTTTTTTTGTCATCATGGAAGGCTTTCTGAACCTTCTTTTCTCTTCACCCTACTTTGACTCACATGACTTCTAAAAAGAGATGAGGTGTCAAAGTAGTTTGACCCTATATACCTACATATTGAAACTGTAACCAAACACATAAATATGTAATTAGGTTTTGTTTTTCAAATTACTACTAATTACACAAAAGAAACAGGAAAATGGTTGAGACTTCATTCAGGCAAACTTACTCAAAGTATTCTTGAGCAGGGGTGGCCTTGTAAATGTCATTTACTGAGCTGTTATCAGCCCAGTCGGAGCAGTTAGGACTATTCCAAGTGTTATTGCAGTGGACCCAAGGTAGCTCGGAAGTGAATGAGGAGAACAAGTAGAACAGAGCCCAGGAGATGATGACATTATAGTAGAAACCAACGTAGAGGGAGATGAGGATCACTGTATAGCCTACACCTAGTATGGGGAGAAACATCATTAGTACTAATAGCCATTAAATACAGAAAAATAAAGAAAAGAAAATGATTGCCTTAACACCTGGAATATTGGAATTTAACTTTTCACGGACCCAAGAGTGCTTGAGAGTATAGTGAAGGAGAAATCTGAATGGTGGTGCAGTTGACAGGGCACATATACCAAGACTGCATTGTCTGTAGCTGTTGGAGGGTGGTGTAGGCAACCCCCCCCCCTATTCAGAAATATTTGAGTTTGACATTGATGTCAAACTGTCCTCGTTTTTCTACGCTGAGGATAGTGTTGTCTTCAAAGAGACATTTGTCCTTTCGTTGCAGGAACTTGGGAGCATTGTTTACATCTTGAATCACGCGACATTCACATGATGGTCAGGTATGTAAACAAACAAAGCAAAAACGACTGACATCAACAGTCAACAATGATGGGGGGTGGAGGGGTTGAGAGTTTAAGTGATCTTAATGAGTGTCAAAATTCCATATAAATCACAGGATTAAACTAAGCAGAAGAACAACAACTAAGAGAATAGATGAGTTTGGTTAAAACTAAAGTTAAAAGTTAAAATACAGTTTTTCCTCAACACAATGACCAAATCTTGACTCATTGGGAAGTTTTGTAGCTTATTAAGCACCCCTCTAGCCTCACAAATAGACACACAACTTGTTAAGATTGACTCTTCGTACCTGAATTATCAATGGATCTACCCTTTCTATAAATCTGAAACTATGCCCACTCTTCTAAGGCTGAATTTAATTGTTAATTTTAGTTAAGAGGCATGTCTACATTGCCTTATTGATTCCTTCGTTATGTTGATGTGGTATTTCACCAGGGAGTGATGCTTATTAGCGCCACAACATGCATTATGTGGCACTCTCACTCAGTCTCTTGTCATCTCCCTTTCTGAGTCATTTTTCTTCAAACTCATTGATCCTAAGAAGAAACCAGCTTGTTGATCAGAATAATTACTGTCGATATGAGCATGTGTATGTGTGTATTTGAATGATTACTGTTATCCCCCCACTGAGAGACAGGGAGGGCATGAAGTGTGTGATTAGAATGTCAATCTCCTCAGTGTGCACTGACAGACGATGAACGTTCTCAGCAACACACTCAGACACACATGAGGGAACAAGTCCACACTGTGGGCCACCTTCAGATCATCAAGGACATGATATAACATAAAGACTGCAGTACAGTTTCATACTGTGAAGTAACAGATGATCGACTGTACTTATTTGAGACTTTTTTTTCTATTGGATCTTCATGTTATGTTCACATAAAAAAAAACAAAATTCTTAATATTATTTTTTTTATTTCTGTTTGGATCTTATTGATCTGTCCTGCAAAACACTGAATATGTGTGTATTGCATAAGTCAGCTGTATCAGTAACTACAAAAACCATTGTATTTATTGAAGGTATTCCACTGCCACATTACTAAGGAAAATAGTCATAGAAATTGAGTCACCTCAGCTATGAAGTGACACCGATCTGTTTTAAATAATTAAAGGAAATAACGCACAAATTGCATGTAGTGCAAATGCAGATATAGCTGTATATGCAATAGTCACAGCCTGCCATATGCATAAAAAGTTAAACCAAGCAAACCATATTATTATATTTTCTATGACTTTGCTCAGAAGTTCAAATTGGACTCAATGATTTGTTGTCCATTTGTGTGTGTTTGGAAGGTGCTCAAACTGTGCTTTGCTTATTCAGGTGTTGAAAAGTCTCCCCAGAGAATGTCAGCCAGTGGTCCTTTGCCACCATTTGATAGGAGTTAGACAATCAGGACAAGAGCCTAAAAGCCCAATTTTCATGTGCTTTCCATCTCAGTGCCAACGGAACCTGATGTTCCAGGGAAGATAAACAATGCCTGTCGCTGCTCAACACGGAGACAAGTAGACAAAAGAGAGTGGCATGTGGACAGATGGGCATGTGGGCAGACATGAAGACAGAAAGACATGTACATATTAAGGGAGTAATTTAAGACAGACAAGCACGTAGGCAGAAGGACATACCACAACAGACTTAATATGCATGTGCCATACATCCCTGTAAGATCATGCAGGTGTGTGTGTGTGTGTGTGTGTGTGTGTGTGTCTGTGTGTGTGTGTCTGTGTCTGTGTGTGTGTGTGTGTGTGTGTGTGTGTGTGTGTGTGTGTGTGTGTGTGTGTGTGTGTGTGTGTGTGTGTGCGCGGGGGGCGGGGCAGTTCACTTCACTTCCTACCTTTAAATATGGGACAGATCTTCCAGACCCCCGCTGCACCCTCTCTGTTATACTGTCCCAGAGCTAGCTCCATGTAGAAGAGGGGCATGCCTGCTATCACCATGAAGAACAGGTATGGCACCAGGAATGCACCTGCACACACAAAAACAAGTAAAACCCCCAATCTTGAAAGCCTGTAAGGTTAGATTGTAATACTTCTGGCATTTTCCAAAATTTATTATCAACTATTTTGTAAATGTATAGTGTTTTTTTTTTTAATATTAGATGACTATTCAAATGCAAGACAGAAATTTTATTTAATCATTTTTCAAACATAACCTTTCTGAACACACTAGTTACTGAGTAAAGAAAAACATCTGTTGTCCATTAGTTGATACCTCATCCAAATGAAATCATTAAATCACTGGATTAATTGTTCCATTTGATAAACCTGACATATCATGGATGACACAGAGCTCACAGAATAGTGACATCTGGCAGAGGAGTGTCGGCTACAGCTTCACCTTTCATTGCTTTACTACTCTATATTTAATAGTGTCTTTTGAACTAAACAGGGTTTATCAGATGATGTCAGGGTTAATGGTAATTAACTCTAAATTGTTACAATAAATAAAACCAGTGCAGTCGCAGAGTGGGTGATATGATGATAATTAACTCTATATTCCAAACATCATTGTGGCTCAGGGATCATGAGCCATCAAGGTGAGCTGATGAGCCGCGATGTCCCTGATTTCCTTCATTCCTTATTTCCAGCTGTTCTAATTTATTTTATTTTTTTTGCCACCACTCTATCATCCACTGAGGCAGGAAATGCAGTAGAATAAGATTAAAATGTTTTGTTAATAGCTGAAACAAAACACAGGAATATTTTCCCTCAATACATTTATGGCAGTATGCAGGATATGGAAACATCAGTATAGCCAGTCGTGACCATTATCATTTACAGCTCTTCTAAGTAATGACAGCTCTATGTTGAATGGCCATAATTAGTGGCAGTGATTGTGGAGCTAATCTATTCAGTGCAGCTGTGGTGGCTTCCCCCTAGTTTTATCTCTGTATATCTCAAACAACAACCAGTGACATTTGATCATGACCATCTGCATGCATGTGCAAATTCCCCTGCACACAAACAAATATATCACTCACAGGTGGACATATACAGTATCCATACAAAAGAGTTATTCCATTTATCCTGTTTTAATTTTTTCATGCATAAGCACTGCAACAATTTCTCAATTCCTTCCTACGCTACCCTCAGAAGAGAGACAAGTGATCTTATACTATCATATCAAACATGACTCCTTTCACTCCCTTACTTCCTTATCTGTGCATTTTTCACTATGGGAGCCTTGAGATATGAGACAATGTAACTCTCACCTCCTCCGTTTTTGTAGCACAGGTAAGGGAATCTCCAAACATTGGCAAGGTCGACTGCAAATCCAATCACAGACAGCAGGAAGTCAATTTTCTTCCCCCAGGTCTCCCTCTCCTCCTCACCATTGGGGTTTGTCTGAGGAGGCGCCGGAGCCACCAGGGTAGTCGAGGTGAATTGAACCCCATTCTGTTCCTTAACCAGGATCAGCTCCACCTGAGTTGTGAGAAGTCACAGAATTATAATCAGTCACATGCAGATGGTGTTTGAGACACACTGTTCTGTACTGTCACGAAAGATTTGTCTCCTAAAGATCACACAGTGACATTTGGCTGTGTTACATGTAGCATGTATTTTCTGATTGAGCAGACAGATTATGTTTACACGTACGAAAGTACGTGTGGTTTAATGACTCAGCAGATGGTGCACCAGTGTCGTTAAGTCACCACAGTCTCACCCTGGTGTCATTATTCTCTCACTTCCCACTCATGACCAGTGACTGAAATAACCTGGATCACAAGGATGTACATCCAATGATTTTTTTTCATCAGTTACCAATGGCAACTTTATCATCCACAACATTTTGGTTTTGTTACCATTCTGGTTGTTTTTTTCACCAATCTTATACTATGTTTGCGCAAATCAAGTCATACAAAATGCATTTAATTCAATCACAACCAGTAGTCAAGTTAGAATTTTTTCATCATACTGCATGTCATCAATATCAACAAATGAATCAGATCTGCACTAACCTCTTTGGGGCTCATGGTGTTGGAGGTGGGTTTTTCTGGAGCAACAACCGAGGACATCTGGCTGACGACTCTCTGTGCTTTTGGGATACAAATGGATATGGAAGTTGAAGGAAGGCAGGTACTGCTGAAGAAAATAAATACACACATTATTATTATTAGAGTTGTGTGAAACCTGATTATCATTACAAGCAGAATCAAATAATGAGAATTAAATAATAAGAAAACCTGGTGATATTAATATAGGGAGGATGCAAAAAAAAGGAGTTGTTAGAAAATACAGAAAGAGCAAGAGGAGAATGGAGAAAGGGCAAAAGAATGATGGGATGTAGGCTGTGTGACAAGAGAGTGATCACAGTGTGGTCTTGTCATTTCACACTTGTTGATCGCCATTTTGCTTATAGATTTGGCCCAGTGTTTAATAACCCTGTCTCACAGCAACATGTTGCCCAGCAGATGTGGGTCAGATTTCACTGTAGAACTTTTCACTAAAATGACCATGATCAGAAGAAGTATAAGAAAGGATCATTTAAAAATAAATAAATAAATAACTTGTCCAAAAAACATTACTTTATTTTTTTGCTTTTCCTGAGAATTGACTAAATCTGTCAGAGTAAACATAGATTTATTTTAAGTAGTATCTGTTCTATGGTCATGTGAACATTTTGTAAATTTAGCAATATAAGTCACTATAAGTCACAAGCATCTAAGTTATCATTGAAAACCTTTTAGTTCACTAAATTGTTTAATGATTTATTCTGTAGATATTATGTCTTTTACAGATTAAAAAAATAGAACACAGACAAATTAAGTACTTGATCATTTACAAATACAATACCCCTTCAAATATGCAACACATTATTAATGAAAAATTCTCCAGGAAACAATAAAACACTCACCTTTGACAATTGGAATGATGGACAATTTAATTCCAGTTGTTTGGTTTTTCTGTAATATGCTGCAGAGTGATGACGACCATGTTGATGCACTGTCCTTGATAAGTTAGATTTGAATTATATCAAAAATGTTTAGAAGAACAAAAAGAGTAAAAGAGTTAGAGACAGAGTAACAGAAAGAGAGAATGAAGATAAATAATGAAAATGGTAACTGAAACTGACAATCTATTAGAAGCGACAGCCCTCCCAGTGTCCTTGGCTCCGGTGACAGACACTCAGAGCCCGGAGTACCCTGTGGTCTGGTATGGAGATCTGTCTGCGTTACCACTCTTGTATGAGCAACAATCAACAGCACCCTCCATCACCGTCACTCTCCTCCCTCCCTCACCACCAAAGCTTATCGCTTCCTGCTCCCCTTTTTCCCATCATTGCGTTTATTAATCAGTACAGTCAACAAAACTTCAAGAATTAACATTGTGTTATATTTAATAGAACCTTGACTGAAATTCTACATTGTAATTAAAGCTTTTTTAATCATGTTTCATTCAAAAGCAAGATCCTAGGTCTTAATATGTTATATGTTTTTGAGAAAAATAATATCTTAGTAGTTAGCTCATGGATGTGGAAAATTTTTTATTATCTTCAGAAATGTCCTCCTTAAAAATAATCAGAGCAGCACAACTGAGTTCTTTGATCCCTTGCCTTAGTCTTTTCCATTTTTTTAAAACTCTGTCCAAGAGGTGAGATTTTCCTGAAAAGGGTTTGACGTGTTGAAAAGAGTACGAGTCTGACAAAAAGTGGAAACGTTGTGGATAAAGGGGTGGAGAACAGACTTTTTTTCTGCTTTTATGAACAGTGCAAAATAAAACTTTATGATCGAGTTATACATAAATTGCTTGACATTAGAAGGAAAGGTGAGGCTGGACAAATCATTGCATTACACACCCAGAAGAAAACCACGTCTTTATTTTATTTTTGTTTAAAACCCAAATGAACTAACAGGACAGATTAAGAAAACAGGTTTAACTGCTTGAGTCCTACTTTTTCATTATACTCTGTAAAAATTTAAAGCCCTGCTGTGCCACACTCTATGAAATCAGTTTTCCTTTTTCTTTTCCTCTTTTTTTGCCCCCCTAAATAGACCCTAGTGACACCACCCACCACACAGCCTGTCAATAGGCAGAAATCATATTACCTGTTATGTCTGACAGGCCTAAATACAATCAAATGCGATACCCAAGCCTCTCCCATTTCAAGCTCAACCAGAAGAGGAGCGGGGCATCACATAACACAATCATCACAGATGGATTTATGACACTCTGGACCAGAATGACAGCTTGTTGTTTTCAAGCCAATCGCCACAATCAATCGGTCACTAATCTCTAACACCAGACTGTGGCCTCACAACGCAGACAACTTTAAACTGCAATCATCCATCAAGCTCTAGGCATCATATCAGAAATTGGTTGCTCGATGTACGCCGTGCTGGATGTATGAGGTTTCTGATGGAGCTTGGACAAGGATGAGGTGAATGTTATCGAGTGTCTTGTTTTCATAAAGGCAACAGCTGAGACCCTTAAAAAAAAAGGATACAGAAGAGAAAGTTGTGAAATAGTGGGAAATGAATAAGGCAGAGGAGAAAGAGGGGGAGAAGGGGCTGAGGAATGGTGGAAGGGGAACTGAATGGAAGGGCAGAAACTTGTGTTGAAAAAGGGGATTCAAACAAATAAGAGTGCATTGTATATTAATCAGATCATTTCAGGGCTTTCTGTTCTGCCCTGCTCTAGTTGTAACTTGTGAATCTTGAAGGTTGGAAAATAAGCATAGAACAGTACCAGAAAGTTTGCTTTCGGTGCTGTTTGAGCAATGCGTGCAAGAATGAGGACAAATTCCTTGTCTGTCGAGACATGAGGATAACCAGTGATGCCAAATAATTAGAATTTGTCCGCATAAACACAGACCACCATGTCACTTGCTGTGTAACATAGCAGGTCCTCTTGATGACGTTTAATTCAGGAATGAATAATGCATAATAACATCTGCAAATGAAGATAGTTTTGATCAAAAGACAAAAAAACCCAAAACATTATTAAAACCATGTGTGAAAAAACAGATGTTGCGACTGTAATGCTTTTTTGTGATTTTGTGTCTCTAGATTTCACTCAAACTTTTGAAGATTTTATAGCATAGCCTGTCTATGCAGCAGTGATTTAAGAAGCTAAGATTAGCACATCATGTTCAGAAGACTGATTTTAAAGAGGCATGTATATCAAGTGTACAGCTTAAATCTAATTAAGAGCTGAGAATTATGTCTAAATCTCACTTGATTGTTTACAGGATTAAACAATCATGGTGAGGGGAACTGTTGATAACACCGTCTAAAAAGGTCCTAATTTTACAGAAAATAGCAAAATTATTGCAGTATTTTTTATATTTTGCTTCACACAAAATATCAAGTGTAAAAAATTGTTGTTCTATTCTCTGAGAAATGATTACATTATATAGTACTTCATCTTCATTCTTAAATACATGCAAATGTATGTCAAATTATAATATTTAGGTCAGCAGGGTTTTAAAAAAAAACAAATTTATATTTATGCAATTTTTCTGCATAATTTGAAAGTACCTCAACATTTGTCCCAAAATTTATAATTTTTGGAAAAAAATGGTGTAAAGACGTTAGACTTTAATTTTGTAGTATTTATTTGACAGCATATTCAATAATTCATTTTTGAAACACACAAAATAGATAGATATATACTTTGTACAATATCCTCCGGGATTATTAATGTTGATTCTTATTAAATTTTACCAATTTAGCTTATAGTGAATGTAACAGATTAAGTCTATGTGCTGTTGACATGGGAAGAAAAGTACAACAATAAATTATTTCATTAGGGTTCATCCTTTGGGCACCATAGGAATGGCTACGGTTAGGGTTGATAATTATAGATTTAAACTGCCTACAGTATTTCTATCAATTTATGAAAAAAAAAGTATCAATTTGCTGGAATATTTGAGCTATGTCCACTAATAAGGTTATGAACTTGTGCATCTCCTGATGCGAGCATTATGCAAAGACAGGTATTTGAAGAATTATCAAAAAATTATCAACATGCAGAAGTATTTACACTTAGGATACTGCACTGAACTAATGCGTCATCACCCGAGACTGCATTGTAGCCATTTTACCTCAAGAGGGAGACAAACGTAATAATTCAGTAGGTGAGGAGGGACGTCTTACCTGTTAACGTTTCTACATACATGAAAGAATGTGGCTGCTACAGATAGACAAGCACCACTACATGTTTGGTTGCCCTGAAGATAACTTCACTGTAAATGTAGTTTTTCATTAACTTCACATCATACATGACCGTGATAGAAGATTAATTTCTAGGCATTTTGTGATAAAACTACACTCAAATGCATTCTGGTGCATCTCAATAAATTAGAGAATCATGGAAAAAATTATGTTTTTCTGTAATACCAATCTACGAGTGAAATATATCATGAAGTATTTTAAGCCTTTATTTGTTCATTTTGATGATTAATAAAATAATGGCATTCTCTAATTGGAAATAGGAATTGAAATTTCAAAATTGAGCATTTAAGGTAGACTTAAATAAGACCAATTTTAAAAAAAGGCTTTTCACACAGAAATTTTCACATTTCCACTCAATTCTTGGAAGGTGCTGTTTTTACATCACTTCATTGTGGTATGAACACAACCAGCCAGTGGCACTGCTGAGGTGTTGTGGAAGCCCAGCTCGCTTTGAAAGTGACCTTCAGCTTGCCTGCATTTTTGGGTCTGTCATGTTTCATATTCGTCTTAATCATAACCAATAATATCTATTGGGGTCAGGTCATTTGAGATGGCTGACCACAGTAAAAGAGCTATTCTATAAGTGTGGCAGTGTTGGAACATGCCAAATCCCGTTGGAAAATGAGATCAACCTCCGTAAGGCTTATCAATAGACAGAAGCACCAAATGCTCTGAAATATCCTGCTAGATTGCATTGATTCTGGACTTCATAAAACACAGTGGCTTGACACCATCTAAATGCAGCGTAAATGTACCCCAAACCATTTGTGTTTGGTGGCTCTTGATCCTTTGACTGAGTCCTTGTGAAGCTCGGGCAAGTTCTTGAATACGTTTTGCTTGACTGTTATTTGTGGACTCTAATTTCAGTGTGTGTGAGCTTCCTTTTTACAATGGAATTACTGAAAAGAACTTTTCAATTCTAATTTATGTGCCTATAAACATTCATTATCATGACAAAAAGGAAATCAACTGTCAAGTTTTCATTTTTATTCAGTCCAAGAGTCACACATTAACAAGTTATATCATAGCAGTCCTGGAAAGACGATTCAAAGTAGCTTGCAGTAATGACTCTTTCTCATCAAAATGCAGAAATAAAATAAAACCTGTTGCTGAAAAACACAAGAAGCTACAGAGAATACAGTTTCTTGGTCCACAAATGAAGCCATCAGAAAGACACCATCGCTCTGTCAAAGTACAAAGTCACAAAGTCTTTCATCTTAAGCTCACTGCTGGACAAACTGCTGTAAGCGGGCAGCAACAGTATAAATAGAAGTTCATCTCCTGCAGGTTTACATTTTCTCACACTGTCAGCAAGTAGAACAGCATTGACCTCAGCTCAGGATTTTCAAATACAGGGAAGTGAAATGATTGTAAACAAGACAAACTGCACTCTGTATTTTCATACATCCACAATGCAGAATTGTTCTGACTATAAATACTGAATACACACAAATGTACATGAGCTGAAAATGAAAATGCAACATCATCCTTTAGACATTCAAAAGAAAATTTGTGTAATCAAACAGCATGGGGGTAAATGTGACTCAATGTTATTCATTCTGGGTCAGGAATTGATTTAATTCTTTGTTTTAATTCACAATCATATTTGCTTGACTGACATCTGTACTTAGACCATGACTTAAGAAGTTCATTTAATACTTATTCATTCCACCGTGCAAACAGTTATTAGTCATTCACATCTGTATGTTTTTCCCCAAGTCCAAGAAGTTCACAAAGTTATTTCAGGTACACAATTTCTACAATCCTGAGACAAGAGAGTAGATCTAAAAGATGGTTTAAACTGACCATTTCCCACAGTACAAAACAACCATTGGGCATAAGACGCCTAACTTTTAATGTGTGATCTCGAATTTCCTTCCAAACTCACACTGTAGCAAATTTATGAAAGCTAAACCTAGCCATTTAACAAAATCCAGTTATTGTAAACTACAAACTTAACATGCTTTACAGTATGTGACATGTCTTTACGAAAAATGTAACAAAAATAATCTAAAGTGCAAGCATAAATACATATTGTATTGTTTAAAAATAGTAAGGGGGAAGTGTTATAAGATTGTAAAATAACATGGAAGTATATGAGTGTGTGTCTCGTCAGGACTGTTTGTGCTACACGGCCCGTCATGTGGTGGTAAATGTCACCTCAAGGCCCAACCTGCATGCCTTAAACACAAAATGTTTATAAAAGTCAATGTAGGGAGTGTTCAAGGAGCATAAAAAGTGTATGTCTGAAAATGTCCACTAGGGATCAGCGCTTTGATTAGCTTCTGATTGTGACAAGATTGTCTATACATTCTCTTTTTCAAGCATAAAAATTCTAACATCATTTCAAGGCTATTGGTTTCTATATGAAATCTGTGTTTAGTTTTGAAGCAGTCAACTCAGCGATAACGTTAATATATCAATGAAACTTTCCACTGTGTAGGAGGAATACAATACAAAACAAACGCAGTATTATTCAAAAAGGAAAAAAAAAAGTGGCTCATTTTTCACCATCAATACAGTCTGCAGAGGAAAGAAGATCACCGATCTCTGTCATGGCAGTGAAAATAAAAATTATTCACATACGAATACCAAAAACCCATAAAATGTCCTGCATTTGGATTATTCAAAATACATATTAGAATTCTTCAAAATTATACATCTTGAGAAGGCTTAAAAGATGTGAAATATTGCTTCACTAAAAGCCAGAGGGGTGAACACAGGATGAATGGCCATGAATGTGGAGCGACTGAGGCTCAGCATCATGGTGAACCACAACTGACACCTTTTAAAAAAAACTCAACAAGATCCCAGTAAAATTGTCTACAGAATAATTATCATGTACTTAATGATACATAGGTGTTCCCTTAATAGAAATTAGTTGGTCTGTAAAATGACAAGATGTTAAGTACTGCACAATTTCTGGGGAAGTTGCCGTATTATCTAAATCTTTAATTTTCTGTGCCCCTTTTTTGAAGCATCAGTTTATTTTATATACTTACAGAAAAAAGTGTTAAATGACTGAAATGCTGTCAAACCTTTTGCCTGCACTTCTTAAATGGTGATTATAATTTTCTATAATTTTCAATCAACGAATGAAATGTCTGCACTGAGGTAACGATAACACAGGCAACCTTAAAATGAATTAATAAATTCTCACTAACCTTCAGAGCAGATTCAATATGCATCCAATTTGAGATCATTGGTATACTTGAATAATTCTTCATTTTAATCCATATTAAACCCTATGTCCATAGCAGTCTGTGATTAGAAATACACCTTAGTCACAGACTAAATAAATCACATTAAATCACATCTCGTGTCAATTCAACTACTTATCAGAAAATAAATTAGCACAGGTTTTATAATTCTCATCAATTTGGTCCTTCCAAAGAGTTTAATTGATAGGTGCGCCAAGAAATAAAAAGAGCATCTCTACTCTCAACATCAAGAACGTAAAATTTTCTTAACATCTTTCAATACATACTAGAACATTTGAAATGTGACACTGAGGAATAACGTGTAAAAAAGGGTAAAACTGATAACAAGAGTAGCAGCAGAAGGAAGTATGGAAAGTTGTATGACCATTCCTTTGAAATGCCCACAAGTTCACCTGACTCAATGTGCTTTCAATGAACACCTGCTCTGAATTCCCCAACCCAACCCACTTCAACACTGACTGAAAAGGACAGTAGAAACAAAGGTGACATCAAATCACCCTATTTTTGGTCCATGTGGTATAATTTCAACAATAAAAAGAAGACACTTTAATTTACAAACCTGAACGAGATGAATGAAAAGCCGCTGAGTACTAACGTCCCGAGAAAACCAAGAGATAAGCAGAACCCAGTGAGCGTCAAAAATTATGACATCGTACAGGTTAAATTTTTCATTTTTGTCACTGAACCCTGAGCTAAATTAAAATATATAATTTTATATATTAGCAGGTTATATGAATACTATCAACTCCAAGAAACCTGAGTTTACCTCAAATGTGGAAACTTGAGTGCAGCACTAAAAATAGTTCCAATTGTCACTGGTACCCTCAGGTCTTCCTTTTTTAGATGAATAATCCACTACATCGCTCAAAATAGCATGAGCCCATGCATTATTCACTTTCAATCATAAAGGCAGCTACCATAAGGAGAGCAAACTGATAAATATCACAAATAAAAAGAGAAATGAACACAGATTTCACAAAAAATACAACTTCATTGTCCAGGGCCTGTGGGATTTTTTTTTTTGCTTCCCTCATGTTAAAATCATGCAGTAATTGGGGAGAAAAATAAAAATCTATAAATAAACATTTCCCCACAAACTTTTTTACAAGTGCTTGCTCTTTAAGTATTCAAGCATTTGTATTTGCAACATCCAATGTGTGGCATTTTGAACACTTTTGCGATGCAAACATTTCAAAAAAGAAAGAAGGTTGTAGCAACATAAACTGCTAGCCACCTGAAAATAACCTCGGAAATGTTATGGACACATTACTCATATAAAAGGATCAGGTAAACTTCATTCTTGTAGATGTGTTAACTGGAGAATAGTCCCTTTACGTTGAAAACAAGTACTGTTTTATCCCTCCCCACAATCACCCATCCCATACATACAGACACACACACACACACACACCCAAAACACCATCTCACCAGGAGAGGTACCAGCCCGCCCCCCTTCCCCCACATACAACATTTTTAAGCTTTTCAGTCATGCTTCTTGGAGAGTCTATCATTTGTGCCATGCTCCTTCGGGCTGAAATCAGGGCAGATACCGTTAGCCGTTTTGGTCGTGGCAGTGCCTTGCAAGTTTGAGGAAGACTGGCTGGGGTTTGTGAGGTGACGGCTGCAGGGACAGCTGCGGAGACATTGGTTTTCTGTGTACAGGTAGTCCTCAGCAAAGTCTGGCTGCTGCTCCACAAAGCTTCTGAACTTGTCTGTGGAAAGACCACAAGAGGGCGCCAGAGACACAGGAAACATGAGAAAGGAGCTTTGAAGAAATCAGACTGCACTCAAACAGAATTTCCTTGGTTGATTCTACTTCTCATAACGCGACTGTGTTAAAAGTCAGTAAAGAATACTACTAATATTATAAGTAAACAATGCTCAAAATAAGAATCTGATAAGGAGGCTTGAACACCAGGCAGTTGTTAGCCTTAGCGTTATTTTTCAGTCTCACCAAAAGTTATCTTTCCTGTGTCTTCGGCATCAATGGCATTGAACAGATGAGACACGTTGAGGAGAGTCACGCCCAAAGCTGTCTTCAGGATAACTGCCAACTCCATCTCTGTGATGGCACCATCCTCCTCTGCCTCAAACATCTAGAGCAGATATGGACGAAGTGAAGACCACCTCTTTGACATGCACATTTAGTTTCCTATGTGGTTCCCTTTCTCTAAAGTAAATGGTGGTGCTACAAGTAATTGATTTGTGCTGCATGATTTACAGGATAGCTTGGGTCACATATCTTTCAGGCTTATAGAAAACATTTTAAATGAAAACAAGAGATGACATAAAATCAACCTATATGACTTTTTTAAGCACCAACAATGAAGTAACAGTTCGACACAATTTGCGTAAACAGCATAAATGTGTCAGCCTGTACTGATGATGGAAAGATACACTGCACTATGGTACACAATAGCTGACCACACTTTTTTGAGTATTGTTAAGATAAAACCTGTAACAGAACCTACCTTGAATGCCAGTTTCATTGTTTCCAGAGTTTTAGCAGGTCTGCATACAACAGATAAGGCTATCACATATTCTCTGACATCCATGCAATTCTCTTCATGCTGGAAAAATAGAAAATTAGACAAATCATGTGGTGACAGATGAAAACGTCTGATGCTGATATACTTATTTAACACAGGTAATAAAAAGTGATCTCTTCAGGCCCTGAAAACATTGCTGAGATAAAAATGTTGCTTGTTTGGCTAATGTATCCTGGATTCCATCCTGTCTTATAGATGTTTACATGGCGGCGCTTGAAAATATAACAGTGTATGAGGCACGGTGACGGATTTTTTTTAAAACGGAACTTTTTGAAAATGCATCAAAAACGATTCACGTCCACACGACAGCGTTTTCAAAAAAATCTCCGTCCACACGTAAACGCATCAGTGCGTTTTTGAAGATGGCTATAAGCATGCCAAACCATGTGGTGGCAGTATTGAGTCAAATTTTATCCAATAGGAATCCTCCGTGTTTTGTTGTCACAACACACGGGCCCATAAATATGACGTCACAGAGGTTTTCGTCGCAGGCAAGACGTCAGCGTTTTTAAAAAGTTGCGTTCCATATATCTGCGTTGTCGTGTGGACGGAAGGCGTACAAAGAAGTTGTGTTTTCAAAAAGTTCCGGCATCATGTGGACGGGGCTTGAGAGTCATCACAGAGTTTAATGAACTGGAGTTATCTGGTAGCAGACCGTAGATCTGTCATGGTTGTGTGAACTATCTCCACTGTCTTTACCTCATCAAAGAGTGCGAACATGTCTCGCAGCATGTCTGACACTGGCACATCCAGGAACTGAGCAAAGTCGTTTAAGTCCAGCTTCTGCCCCTCCAGCTTCCTGGCTCTGTTCCCATAGTCCTGCAGAACTTTATCGGGGTTCTTGGATTTCAGCCTGGGACAGCAAGAGGATCAGGATTCGTGTTAATTTAATAACTTTGCAACAATGTCAATAAGGAAATTTTGAAATGAACAAAAACATCTCCCCACTCGCTTTTTCTTCCCTGCACTCTCCTTGTGTTATTTCTTTTCAACTATAAGAGAACACTTTTAATCAGTACCAAGTGTGGAGATCCTTGAAGGATTTCATTTGTGAATGTCAGAATGCACAAACACCCTGAAGGCTGCACTGGCACAAAGTGCTTCTACATTCCTGTGGTATTTTACCAGTACCTCCTTCTGCCCCTTCCTTGGCCCTCTTTGATTGCAGGGGAGGATTTGAATGACTCACCCTAATCTCCGGACAAGTTTGGCATACTCCAACAGACAGGTGTCGACTGGTAGACTCAGTTGGCCTTCTGCCATGGCCAGCTGGCAGTCTTCAAATGAATAGTCTGTGATGGGAACCCCCAGGGCTCTGAGCAGAGCATAGAAGAGACAAACATCAGGATGAAGAAATTGATAAAAAATTTGAAGGTTAAAAAAGGACAATGTAGTAGTGGATACTGCAACATGTATGTTGGCCCAATGTCAAGTCTTTTACTTGTGTGCATGAACCAGTTTGAGTAGAGCCTGGGTAATCTGTGTGCTGGTTAACAACTTCTATGGCTAGTGAAGCCGGGTGGAACAGACCTTGGCTAATGGTCCTAGTGTCATTAATAAGACTCAGGCAGAGGAAGCTATCAAACAGCACATAACTTTGCTTTCCACCAGCAAACACAGGCCTTTGCTTGATTGTTGCTCTGTGTAAAAGGGACATTGAAAACTCTAAAAGCGATGGACTCTATGCCCAGAATAGTTGCTATTGAAGGCATAACAAGAAAAAGATACATATGTTGCATTTGGTGAGTGAAAAATATCTAATTCACCGGAACTTACTTGGCCATGACACGCCTCACGTTGATAGCAAAGAGAGCAGGGTTTTTTTTTTCCTCCTCTGAGGGAGTGTAAATAGGAAGGAACTGCACAGAAAGGCACAAATAATTTACTAGACAAGTCTCACACATCACAAAACATTTTTGGCACACTGCGAGACCACCAGTTAACAAGAGATAGCATCTGCTTACCTCAATCACAAATTCATTGTGCAACTGGCAGAGTGTCAGCCACAAGATTTCAAACCTGAGAAATAACAAAACTTCATCAATGGCAAATAAATGAAGACATAGAGTCATAGAGTCCAAGCCATTGATCAGTGAGCACATTGATGTAGTATTCATCATAAGATGTTCTGATGGCTTTGGTGGTAACTTATCAGAAAGAACATACATTTGTGAAGGTTAGGGACAAAAATGTGTCTGTTTTTTATGTAACACATTACAGGTAGTAAGTACAGTATTTTCCGCACTATAAGGCGCACCTAAAAGCCTAGAATTTTCTCATAATCCCGTAGTGTGCCTTGTAATCCGATGCGCCTCATATATTGATTACTACTAATATTATCATTGGTTAAAAACAAATTCGCTGAAAAAAAGCCGGCAGTCTGCCAGGTAGTTATGCCGCACACCGCCACCAGGGGCACCCTCACAAGGTATTTAGGCCTACGCCCCCTAAAAACGGTAGTCAAGGGGCGTCACCGAAGTGGCGGCTCTCACTGAGCCGGTCACCAAGGGAGAGCCCCGGTGACCGGCTACGATAACGTAGCAAAACATAAGGAACTTTCAACAATTCTATTAATAAAGTTTGACTGACTGATCTCAGTATTTCCCAACCACTGTGGCGCCGGAAATAACCCCCTTTAAACTTAATTGGTCTAAAAAATGCCATTGTGCTGTAATCTGGATTCTAGTGACGGTCCCTTCTATTAGTTTGCAGAAATACACAGAGAAACATAAAGGTGAATGAAAGACCCTCAAAGCTGATCTTCCAGCCTTTTCTGAAATTTCAAGAGCAAAGTCACTGCTAGACAAAGGTGTCAGGTGTGCTGCAATTGATTTACAAAGTAGTTGATATCTCTGGGCGGGCGGCAGAGGGGCACATTTCAAAAGGCTTGTGTATTCTGTCTGCAGCGACGTGCTGTGAGATTCACGGCGGTGAGACACCGACGTTAAAGTCAATTCTAGGAGTAAAACAGTCACATTTGCCAGTAAATTAGCAGCCTGACATTAAAAACTAGTTTAAAAAATTGTTTAGGACACACAGCAGCAAATAGCTGCACCTCACCTCAGACTGGACTACCGATTGAATGAACCTATATTTAATTAATAAACGAAGACGGACGTCGGAGTTTAAATACCTGCTTTGAACTTCAGATCAGGAAATAATCCACTCTGTTAGCACTGACTGCACTCGTAATGAATTTAACCAGTTTTTAATGTCAGGTTTTTTTATATGGGCCTACGACTTCTGCCTATTGACTTCTTTCTAAGATGGCAAAGTGATCAAGTGATCAGGTTCCTTGATGAGGCTCAGAATGGCTTCATTGAAATAACGATAGGGCCATTCACAGCTGACTAAAGGTACTCAGTCATGAATGCTCTAGCCAGTGGACAACTACAGCCACTATTTTTTTAAATCTACTTTAATTTTTATTATATGCGCCTTATAATCCGGTGCACCTTATATATGGAATAAATTATAAAATAAACAATTCATTAAAGGTAAGCCTTGTAATCCAGTGCGCTTTATAGTGCAGAAAATACTGCACTATTCCTTAATTCCTTATTCTGTATATCCTGTAATTGTACTCTAAACTAATTGCACTTCTGGTTAGATGCCAAACTGCATTTCGTTACATTGTACTTGTCCATGTGTAATGACAATAAAGTTGAATCTAATCTAACCTAATCTAAGACTTAAGGGAAACAATTACAGGACATAAGAACGACACATAAATTAAATACCATACAGCAGTACCGTAACATAACTTTTACATCTCTGCCTCAGCTGAATTAATTTTATCCTGGGGGTATGGAGGGTAGGTTAGCTAAGCTAAACATAAACCACTGAGGAATTCCACCACACTTACATGAATGACACACTGATGCGCTTCCTTGTAATCAAAAGACCGATTCGCCACTTTATACCCGATTACTGTTTGAATTCTATATTGTACTATCAAATACAACTTTGCACCCTAAAAAATTACAAAAGTGTTAAGATGATATTGACCTAGTTTTCCAGAGGTGAAGGGCATCATCGAATTTGTTTGCCTCTGGCTTCCTGAAAATGTTGCTTTTTGTTTTGTGATTATATCTCATCAGGTTTCAGAGATGTGTACCTATAAAGGTATGAAAGTGAAAATTTGACCTTGATCTAGTTTTTCAGGGTAATGTAAGTCAAGGTTGTCATGTAATTTTTATCCCCTTGCCTCCCTGAATATAACACCTTTTGTTTTGTCTTTCTATCTTCCTGAGATACGTGCAAAAAAAATGTACACAAGTTGAAATTTGTGAAAAGTAGAGTAAACCTTGAGAAAAGTAGGTCAAGGTCATCATCTCATTTTCAATCCCTTTGCCGCCTGAGTAATGTGCTTTTTCTTTCATTTTTTTATCTGCAAAGGTTGTGAAGATATTTGGTGGACGGACGGACAGACAGACAAACAAACAAACACTCACAATTACAATACATCACCACTTTGTGGGATGTAAATAGCGTCAAACAGCCAAGTTATCAGAATTCAGAGTTCAGCATTAGTGTCAGCTAGTGCTTCTGGCAGAAAACTAAACCAGCCAACAGTGGTTCCTACATCATTTAACTTCTTTGAGGGAGCATCCCCATCAATAGATTTTAAAATACATGGTATTACAAGTAAATAAGTTATTATGACATGACGTGAAATCTCAATCAATGGGAAGTTAGTGTTGCGCTGCTTGACGTGGGTTTAGGCAAAAAGGGGAACTGCGTTATTCAAAGATTCAAAGCATTTTCAGTAAAGACACAGGTTTCCCTGTAATATGAGAAACGTACTTTGCCATCTGCACGGAATGCCATCAGAGTTGTGCATAATATACATAAAACAAACCGCTACAACTACTATATTTACATAATGACAGGCATTTACACAATGTGTAGGATGAGTATAGCAGCAGATGGGTATAAATTCAAAATATGCAAAACTGTCAGGATATGGTGATGTGCAATTGTTCTTTTCTATGAATGTTCGTAAGTCTAATGTTTGTATCTTGAAGACTACCTATATGTGACAACAAACAGCTAACTTTTGTACTTACGCTCCAGGCCCTTGCCATGTCCATGTGATTGTATCCTGTAATCAAGTACAAGACATTTTTTTTTATTATTAGACAGCTTGAAACAAAGACTACACAAAAAAATCCAGGACACAATTATTGCTTCCTTCCTGCAGTTGTTTTGGCACAAAATAGGAGGGCAAACATTTCAAAACTATTTGTAAAAACCAGTCCTGTGCAAATTTTAAACCAGAAAATCAGTTCCTGCCAGCTCCCACAGATGGCGGTATCAAAAACATTGGTATAAGTGCAATTTGAGTAAACAGATTTCTCACCTCCTACACATTTTTACACCACTTTTGGTTTTCCAATGAGCTTATTTACATTTGTTTGTTTTGAATCCAACTGTGTGCAGTTCAACTGTTATGTTTTCACTTGCAGTTCAGTTGGCAAGTGTGTCCCAATAATCTTGCATTGGGTCTACTTGTACTCAGCCCTATGTAGTCTTTTATTTACCAGTGGTTATAAAAGTAGTACCAAAGAAGCTGATTGTTAAATTGAGTATATATTTCATCTTATCCATCTTGGTCTAAAACTTGCAGTAACATTTGTAAAATGTTTTTGGAAGTTTCACCCACATTCTTCAACTTCACCCAACTTATCACTCCCATATCCAGGAAAATTCCAAGGTCTGCGTGCCCTTCACTTTATAAATATTTCAACCAACAACCGTTTCGTCATTAGTGTCCAATCCAACTTTTCCTTGACAAATAAAATTAACAGTCCCAGCTCAGGGCTGTCATAACTATGTACTCAGTTTTCCTCAACAGACATGGATATGCCAGTGTTAAAAACTGCATGTTAAAATTTTGATTCTGAAAATTAAGTCAGACGTTAAAACTATCTGTAACCATCTTCAGTTAAAAAGAAAAAAAAACCAACACATTATAAGATCCCAAAACCATTCCTTTTAACAATGTCCAAAATGAAAGTTTGGACATTGTTTCATTAACATCAGTAAGCCAAACCAAGGACATACGCTCTGAATCATATCCTGAGTTATGACATTCCAAGTCAGAGCCTTCATTAAAGTCTTAACACAGATTTCATCAGCATCAAACAAACAGCTTTATGGTCTGCCAGTAGGCTTCTCCAGAGCCAAGGCTCCATTGTTCTATTAAAAAATATCAGCCAGAAATCATTCCAAATTGGTGACCAGTGGGTCAGAACAAAGCTGATATTGATGAGTGTAAACTTATGCTTCTGAATCAAAGCCTTACTCTTACGTAACTACTACCATGTGCTGGTTTTGAAGAACAATGCGATGCAAACTTGACCAAAAGTAAATGCATGTCCAAGGCTGATTCATAAATAAAATAATAATCATCTGTATCCTGATTCATAAATAAAATAATAATAATCTGCATCCAAACAAACAAACAAATCCCAATGAATGTTGTTCCACAAAACAACTATGTTCACCAGACTTAATTTGAAACAGATCAGACCCAAATTATTTTGTCTTCAATGGACCTTCAGATGCCAGCAGGGACAACACATCAGATAGCCAGTTCTATTGAGACCCCTGAGGTGCCGGTCTTGCTTCTACACGTAGTACAAGTCACATTTCCAATTCCATTTCCACATATGATCTAGCTCTCTTCAAGCATGAATAGTCAGCTGACAATCAAAACTTCAAGAACTATACTGAATAACCACAACACGCAGTGTTGATCAAGGGAGGTTCTCGTTGTACTACATAAGATTCTGTTAAATGCGCAAAAAGCTCATGCATTACCAATTTTTCCCTCATGGATACCATGAAACCACTACTGATTAAGCTTTGAAGATCCGCTCTGCTGTTTGCCTGCAAGATTTTTCTGGAGATATTGTTCTGCTTTTAGTTAACTGATGATGGCATTTGAAAGTTTAAAGAAAAAAAAATCTAAGCTTTTTTTTTCAAGTTTTACAGCCACTGATGTCGATATGTCCAAACGTTCTCCTGTACCAAACACTGTCCTGTTTTTTATTTTGAATGTATTAATATTAACTATGACACACATCTAAATGGCACAATTGGACATTGCTTGTTTTATCCCTCAATGAGTGACATGACACAATTAAAGTGGATCAGAAACAGGCAGATACCGATTTTTCCACATTATAATATGATAATTGTGTCATTGAGCTATCAAACAATCCTACCAGTTTATTAGGGTATCGAATCACCACAGGCTGCACTGGTACAGCTGGGATGAAGGCCCCTGCAAGAGTAGAGACAAAAAATATTCTGAAAAATACTCTACAATCATTCTCATCACAATTCAAATCTTGGGAATGGCAACACTGCCTTTTGTTCTGACGCTTAAAGGTAAATAAGGCATTCGTTTCATTTAAGTCATATAAGATGCTAAGAGCATGAGTTCAAAAGGAGAGAAAAGAGAAATAAGTTGAAAGAAGAAAAAGATGATGAAAGAAGTTTTACCTGGTTTAAAGGTGATTAGACAGGACCTATTAGTGCATGTTCCCTCGGGGAAAATCATGATCTGCAGAATTGTTCACGTTTCAGTACAAAAATGAGTAAAACAAAAAACAAAACAAAAACAAACATGAATCCTAACAATGGACATTTAAAATTTACAAATGTTTTTGTTATATTGCAAGCTGCTTTAAATTACATAAACATGAAATAATTATCTTTCTCTTTTTGATGGAATGTTCATTTGTTTATAGTTCGTTCCTTCCATCTTTTTCAAACATTCGCCTCACACCTTCATAATTTTATCAGAAAATCTAGATTACAATTTTAACCTTGAACATTTTTGTATGGACATGCACAACATATTCATATTTTTAACTGTACACCTAAGAAGACATAGAAACTTATTATTGCATGACATTGGTGTTCAGTACTTCGTATGGTAAGTGTGAAGCAATAAATAAATCTACAAATGTCCGTTAATGTTAAAGGTTAAAATCATAGGTTGTTTTGTTTGTGTGTTTCTGAAACTTTTTCCACAATTTGGTTTTTATTTTTTGTACACATTCTGCATTTACCTGTGGCCATTCGCCTCCAGAGTGGGCTCTGCGTTTGATCTCCTCCACAGTCTTCTTTCTGGAGTCTTGATCTGACCGTGATACAAACACTGGTCTGATGTATTTTATCAAAGCTTAAAGTAAGAAAAGAGTAAAGTCAAACACTGTTCAATAGAGGAGTGTCATATTCCTGCTGTCTACTCAGTGTAACAGTTTAAAAAATCCTGTGACCCTCTCAGTTATGTTGATAATACATTTCTCTGCACTGCCTGACCACTCTTGATATCTATGAACACAACACTAGAACCCAAATCATTCAGCAACATAGCTGAGCAGTGTTGAAGGATGTGGCTGTACTGCAACGTTCCACTCAAGTGATTTGCTATTGAATGTAAAGCACTGTTGAAAAATTAGCCTCTTATTTGAAGTATTAACCAAAAATTAAACAACTATATCTAATGATAATTTATTTTAAAAGAGTGACTAATATTTATGATCACTAACTGTACTAGATTGTACATTTCACAAAGGCTGAAAAGAGAAATAAACAACCCACCTAGAAAAAGTTAGTTAAAAGGACACAGCGCTATCCTGTTTTCAGGGGCATAACAAATGCTTCAGTTGGCAACCAGAAAGCCAAGTGAACGTGTAAGCCACTTAATAGGATCTGCTGTTACACTAGCATGTTCCTGACTCACACTAAGGAAGGCATACTTTAGCTCTGCCTTTGACCTTGGATGGTAATGGGTCTAGATCTTAATGATCCTGATGCCTTGAAGGATCTAATACTGGCAGTGGTGATACCACAGCAGCTGATGTGACAATTAAGTCTTCACTGAACAACTCACTGGCCATAACAACAGGTGGCAGATTTGACATAAAATACACACACTAGGAGTAACATTTCATTTCAGCCCTTTCATGAGTTTCAATTATGTCAGAATATTACACTGCTTTTTTTGGATTACCGTATTGGCCCGAATATAAGACGACCCTGATTATAAGACGACCTCCTCTTTTTCAAGACTCAATTTTGAAAAAAGACCTTTTGAACACCAAATTAAATTTTTATACAGAAAATAATTACAATACATCTGAAACAAATTATAACAATGTATTCGAGAGACAAAGAATGTTATTTTGCCTCATTCAAATCATGAAAAAACTATCACATCTTAATATCTGAACATTTAAATGTGTAAACTAAAGTGCAATCACATTTGTAAATGAATGGCGTCTGCTTTCCGAAATGTAAATAAACCAATCTACTGTGATAAAACAACAAAATTGCAATAACTGCATTAACCATCAAAGTGAAGTCGAACTGTAACTGTAGTCTTACAGTTCGACCGAAACAAATCTGAATAAGGAAAAACATTGCAATAAAAAAATTAGCATTTTTTTAGGCGATCTTTTTGAGCTCTCCATCTCCGTACATTACACTCTGTGACACCATATTTCACAGCCACTTTGCAATTTTTTGAAGACTCTGCCTCATTTGTCACCATCATCTTGAAGTTTGCATCATAACTTCTCCTCAGCTGCCGGTTAACCTGGCTGATCTTCGACCCACTTTTCTCCAGATAATAAAAGCAAAAATACACTTATTTATGGAAATAATGTCTGCTTGGACTATACAGTAAGACTCATGGTTATTTCCTGATGCACTAACACCAAGAAAATAAGATGTACTTGGCTTCTTGTATTTTGGCAAGCAGACGGCGTAATCTCATCTCTTTACTGATAATACAGCTTAATCACAGGCACTGTTGTGACCTGCCATGCACAAATAGTTTAGTTCGCATCACAAAACATTCTGTGTTTTGCTCAAATGGATTCTGTCATGCTGGATTGGAACTCCACTCCAAAATCAGAACCCTTATATCAACTGTTCTTTCCCTTTCGTTACAAGTCAGAGGCATCATTATGTTCTTGCTTGTTACTTACTGCCCCAGAGAGGTATATCCTTGCTCTCAGCCTTCATGACAATTGAGGCCATTGTCATTGTGACCGGGATGGCGTCAAAGTATGATGAGTGGGGTGCCAGGGTGAGAATGGGTGCTTCTGCAGGAAGTGCTCTTTGGCCTTTCACAGTTATCCAATGGAAACCTCCCGCAAACCACATGACCCGCATGATGATCTTCAGAATTGTGTCCACCAGTCTGAAATCAAGATTCATGTATGTGATGAACATTTTTCAGGTGACGAAAACATCTTTAGTAGTGAATATTATGAAAAAAAAACAACATGAAACTGAACTCTGGCAACATTTTCAGCAAGTGTTTTCAGCAAACTGAAACCCAGGGGTTTTTATCACTTACGTGATGCAATGAATATCAAAGTATTATGGTATCATAATTACTAATTACTCTGAATATCACAAATCAGGTCAGGTCGTTCTCAACACCTTTGATTTCACTAAAGACGATTTATTAAGTTGACCAAATTCCATCCAGGGGTTTTGGAGGAAGTGTATACAGACCACACCCCCATTAACCTAGATAAGAAACACTTTTTGTAATACAGCAACCCCTCGCTTATTTGGACTTCCAAGATGCACGGCTTCACTACATCGCAGATTTTTAGTAGGTAGTCAGGTGATACCATACACGCATGCTATTGGCTGACAGCACCTGTGTGTGTGCTGCTTTCTGAGACTCACGGAACGCAGCGCACTTCTGTGTATTACATACACTTTTCTTCAATACAAAACTGTTTTAAACAGTCTATACGAGTGTGGGAAAGAGTAATACTGATGTAAGGTGGTTTAATATCAGTATGGGGAGGGTTCATAAATGTTTACCGTAATGAAATAGTTTGTCGCTATATCGCTGAATTTCGTTTTTTGCAGGTGGTCCTAGAACACCTTAACCGTGAGTAACAAGGGGTTACTGTATAAAATTAACCTTCAAACACAATATGTTGAACAAAGCACCAACCTCCTCCAGAGGCACTGGGGTTCAACGTTCATCTCTGAGCGTCCTACTGAGGCCAAGAAGGCAAAAGGCCAAGCCAGCAGCATCATGAATGCAGCTATGAGCAGACGGATGGGGAAGAGTGTGACTGTCATTAATGCAATCTGAAAAACAAAGACATAGGTTCATTGGTCACCATGGCAGCATTACGGACTTGACTTTTATTGGGCTTAAATATATTCAACTATTAAGCCTTCATTGAAAACGAGATTATTATTCATTATTTTCATGTTTTGTTTTTTTTACTTCACTGAAAATACATGCAACTTCACTATGACTCAAGCTTTTGTGGTTGTCTACCTGCTAACATTACAGCCAAGACAGAACATATGGGACTTCTAAAATCTAGTTTATAAAAAAAACTCAACAGGACATGCCAAAAAGAGCTTCTTTTCCTGCAGAAAATAAAGTCCCACTCAACATGTCATGCACAAAGTGCACTCCTGCAGTTTTCACCAACAAAGAAAGAAAAAATAATCAACAGAAAACACATAAACAAGACAATTACTGTTGACAGTAATGAGATTAATACAGAAGTGTCACATTACCATGGATTTTTGTAGTATCAATTTTGTCACAGCCATACGAATAGTATTTGTGAATATAATTTAAACCATTTTTAGTCATTGTTAAAGGTCCTTGCAAAGTTCCACTCATGGTTCAGTGACTTGGGAGCTTGTTCGAATCCCTGATGACAGTACTTATCTTCTGTCAATATTTGTCCTGATAACTGCTGCAACCAGAGTACATCCAGTCTGTATGCACTTATCTGCATTTTATCAGTAGAGACCTACTGACTGATACTATCCCTAGTCTATTATCTTAACACTTTATTTAACTAGTAAAAAAAAAAAGAAAAACCTACTCTCTGAAGACGACTTGGCATTACCTTAAAATTTGTACACATTTTATCTTTTCCTGTAAAACATACCTTTCAGATAGAGCCATGTTGTAACCAGTATTATTGTATGATCTCAATTAAAGTTGTCATTAGATATGGGTAAGGGGCTTGCATAATAAAGTTACACACTAATGTACTACTGTCACAGTGAGAACCCCCCCACTTTCCATACAATTTACTTTCCAAAGATAATCACACAATTCATGATTATCTATGAATGTGCACAATAAATTGCTCTCTTTTCATACAAATATCAAGTACGTAGTTTTGTACAAGAGTTCAAAGTCAAAGTCAAAATCAGCTTTATTGTCAAATGTACCATATATGCACGACATACAGCACAAATGAAACTGGAGTCTTCTCAGACCCACGGTCAACAGGCAGTACAACACAGGCACTACAACACAGGTAGTACAGCTCAGGCAGTAAAATAGGCAGCAAAACATAGGCAGTACAACACAGGCAGTACAACAGACAGTACAGCACAATGTATAAGACGAAACACAAAGGGACGGTAAACATCTCTCCTCTCTAATCCCGTGGGGGAAGTGATATGTAGGCAGTCCCTTAGTTGAAGGGGGTAGAGAGTAGTCAGGTGCTGGGGGGGGCGGGGGCAGGGTAGAGTTCATGGCTGTGGCAGGGGGCAGCGCACGGAGGGAGTTGAGCCTCCTGACCACTTGGGGAAAGAACCTGTCCTTGAGCCTGCTGGTTTTCTTCTCTCTGATGGCAGCACGCTGAAAAGGCTGAGAGAGGGGTGGCTGGGATCACCTGCAATCCTGATGGCTTTTCGGGTGGGGCGGGTGTTCTGTCTGTGAGGGAAGGGAGAAAGACACCAGTGATCTTTTCAGCTGCTCTCATGTTGAGCTGCAGGGTCTTGCGGCAGGAAACGGTGCAGGCACCGTACTACACGGTGATGCAGCTGGTCAGGATGCTCCCGATGGTGCCTCTGTAGGTGAGCATGATCGGGGGTGGGGCTCTTGCTCTCCTCAGTTTGCCGAGGAAGTAAAGGCGCTGTTGGGGTTTTTTGACCAGTGATGCGGTGTTGCATCCCCAGGACAGGTCCTCGGAGATGTGCACACCCAGGAACTTGGTGCTGCTGACCCTTTCCATTGCAGCATCGTTGACAGTTAGTCCTTCAATCTTCATCTTCTCCACATTCAGATGGCAATTGTTGTCCTTGCACCACATAGCCAGGCAGCTCACCTCATTTCTATAGCCTGTCTCTCTCATCGTTGTTGTTGTTGATGAGATCCATCAGTCTGCAAACTTTATGAAGAGGTTGGAGCTGGAAGTTGGTGTGCAGTCATGGGTTAGCAGAGTGAAGAGGAGGGGGCTCAGTATGCATTCTTGGGGGGGGCGTGTTCAGCGTGATGGTGCTGGAGGTGTTGCTGAGGATGTACTTTCTCAGGCAGCTAAGGAAGCACGGTCTGCCACAGGAGCTGTTGGTCCTGTTCTACACGGCAGTCATTGAATCGGTTCTGTGTTCCTCCATCACAGTGTGGTTCGGTGCTGCCACCCAAAGGGACAGGACAAGACTACAAAGGACAATCAGGTCTGCTGAGAAGATCACTGGGACCTCCCTGCCCTCCCTCCAAAAGCTTTACTCCTCAAGAGTTAGGAGTCGGGCAGGGAAGATCATCTCAGACACAACACACCCTGGACACAGTCTATTTAAAAGTCTACCCTCTGGGAAGCGCTACAGAGCCCTCCTCTCAAAAACAACCAGATTAAAGAACAGTTTCTTCCCCCAAGCCATAAGACACTTGAACAATAAATGTTAAATTATTTGTCTCCAAGTCCTTGCAACCTGTTTACATGCACTCAGCACTTGTAGATTGTGCCTCCCCCCACCTACTGCGTTTTGCATCTTGCGTTTTGTATTTAGTATAGTTATTTATAGTATTTAAAGTATTTAGAATAGTTAAATTAAGGTATGAATGTACAGTTGAGACACCACCTGCGGGAAACAAATTCCTTGTCTGTTCTTCAACAAATGATGGCCAATAAACTGATTCTGATTCTGCTGACTGGAACTACCGGTGGTCTCCCTGTTTAAGGATGAGCTGCTGGGGGAAGACTGTGTTGAATGCTGAGCTGAAGTCGAACAGCATTCTGGCACATGAGTCTTTGATCTGTAGGTGGGTGAGGGTCGAGTGTAGGGCAGTGGAGATGACGTCATCGGTCGAGTGGTTGGACCGGTAAGCAAACTGAAAAGGGTCCAGAGTTGAAAGGAGGGCAGATTTGATGTGGTGCTTGACTTGCCACTCTAAGCACTTCATTAAGATGGGCGTGAGTACAACCGGGCGGTGGCAAGACACAAAAAACACGAAAGAACCACTCTAGCCGGAGAGAGGAGCTGCTGCGTGTGCACACACCGCCATTTTATACTGATAAATACCGTTCGTGCCAGTTCTCTCTTTGTATGCAAAAAGGAACAATTCAGGGCTACTGGAAAGTCTTAGCATCACTGTCTGATGCATTTGCTAAGAATGCTATTGAGTATGTTTTGAAACATGCATGCATGTGTGTACGGCCCCTAAAACACACACAAGCATGCAAAGTGTATATGAAGGGAGGCAGAATGACAGGCAGCTCCTTTGTGGTGCGCCTCAATTGAGCAGCTTGTGGGTGGGTGGGTGGGTGCCTTGCTCAAGGGACCTCTACAATGTTCAGGAGGTGAACTGACACCTCCCACAGCCAGCTTATGCGCCAATGTTTTGGCCCACGCAGAGCCCATCCATCTATCGATCTTCAACTACCTATCCAGGGCCAGGTCGCAGGGGCAACAAACTCAGAAGGGATGCCCATACTTCCCTGTCCCCAGACAACTCCTCCAGCTCCTTCAGGTGGATTCTGAAGCGTTCCCAGGCCAGCCGAGAGACATAGTCCCTCCAACGAGTCCTAGGTCTTCCCCGAGGTCTCCTCCCAGTAGGACATGCCCAGAACACCCCCTCAGGGAGGCGTCCAGGAGGCATCCGGAACAAATGCCCGAGCCACCTCAGCTGGCTCCGTTCGAGGCGGAGGACCAGCGGCTTTACTCCATGCTCCTTCCTGGTGACCAGGCTCCTAAACCCACCTCTAAGGGTGTGCCCAGCCCCTCTACAGAGGAAACTCATTTCAGCCGCTTGTATCCGGGATCTTTTTCTTTTGGTCATGACCCAAAGCTCATGACCATAGGTAAGAGTAGGAACATGGATTGACTGGTAAATCGAGAGCTTCGTCTTGCGACTCAGCTCCTTCTTCACCACGACAGACCTATACAGCGACTGCATCACTGCAGAAGCTGTGCCGATCTGTTTGTCAATCTTATGGTCCATCCTTTCCTCACTAGAGACCAAGACCCCAAGACACTTAAACTCCTCCACTTGTGGCAAAGACTCTCCACCAGTCATGTGACAGAGTGAAACATCTTGACAAGTTTGAGAGTCTGGTAATTTTCCAAAACAAAAAAGCAGATAAATCACACAAACAAGATAACTGAAATGGAAATATGTAAGTTATGTATTCTTCATATTTCTCCATTGATTAATGGACCACTAGACAGCACTTGGAGAACTTGATTTCTGTCTGGTGGGGAGTTTTACATGTCTAAATTCACCTGAGGTCACTAACACACTGACAGTACTAGCGAGGTGGACTGCTTGAATGATAGAATGTGTTCAAATCCTTAATAAAAGTCACCACCATTGGTTGTTGTCAAAACGTAAATATTCAAGGGACTCTTATGTGTTGATGTCAATGCAACATATGTGTTTGTGGACAATGACAGATATACTGTTTTGACTGAACGTATCTATTTTGGACTACTGGAGTACAACTGAGCCATCACACAGAGGGCATATGCTTCAATTCCTTCTTCCATTGAACCCACAATTCTAGATTCTGCAGGTTATTGGTTGCTCTTGTGTTTAGAGTTTCAGATTAGGCTCCATTTTCCTGATGTTGATGTAAATACAGAGCAAGACCAGTGCAACAGACTGTATTATTTTTTTCAATTACAAGAGAGCAACTGGGAAGGTTTTTTTCCATCACCTCATGACCCACTTTTGGATCAGCATTTAGTGTCTATGAAGCTGCTCTGACTTTCTATAAAGTTGCAAACACCATGCTTAAAAAAATGGAGTACCAGCTGGAGTAAATAAAAACATGCGTTTTCTGAACTTGGAAATTGCATATCGATGTGAGGAAAATAAGGATGATGTGTGTAGTAATTTAGACACAACTATCAAATCAATCACAAAATTATTTCTAAAATGTACATCAGAATTGGTTCAGAAAAAAGGATCAAGATTAGTCTAGGTTTATTGCGCCATTAACAAATTGACTGATTAAGTCACGTAGGAGAAATCATCCAACCTACCAATTCCCTTGACTTTATTCACCTTCTGTCTCTGTAAAAAGAGCCAAAAGTAAAGAAACATGTGAATTCCCCTCTGTCAGTGTTCTTATATCACGGTGTACTCTTCTGCTTAATATACCAGAGATTGCCAACTGAAACCTGACAGTCCGATTGTACCTCACAATCATGTTTACCAACACTTTACACATAATCCTCTGTACTAGTCTTCAGACATGATGCCCGTAAAACTCCAAACACCTTCTTAAAAATTGAAACTCAGAGAGATCATTCAAGGTAAACTAAATGAACAGCTGTAGTTATCAAAGATCTACTCCTTTGCTCATTTGTGTACACCATGAGAAGAGATTTCTTACTTCTGCAGATGCAAGATCAGTCAGATGAGATAATATAAGCTGCTATCATGTGATGCATCTAAAGAGCTTGACCAGGGGAGACATTTTCATAGTTTTTGGACGTTAACTTCCTTTGCACAAAGGACCAAAATAATTAAATCTGATCACCATCAACAACGACTGAAAGTTCGCTTGCCTGCTCTGTTCTGTCAACTGTGGGAATGGCATACTCAATTTAACATTACGTCAATTTAACATTACGTCAATTTAACATTACGTCAATTTAACATTACGTCTGGAGAAATGACATCTACAAACTAACAGGAGGCAGCACTAGCAGTTCATGCAACTCATCCACATGCGCTGCTCGCTGGATGCGACGGGTATGATAACCAAACACAGTACAATTAAATGTGAGAGAACTTTGAAAACTATTAGTTCTATACCTCAATTTTCAAAGATTGTATATTTAAAAAACAACAACAACAACAATAAAGAACTTGAAGGTTTTAACACCAGTGACTAACAGTTAACAAGCAACAAGGTAGGCCCATCTCGGACAAGCGGCCATGCTCAACTAGCTATAATTCATTCTAGTGTCTTTTTAGCGGGTTCTTGAGTTGAAAGGGTCCCTTTCCATGATTAATATACTGGCGTGTAAAATACCAGTCATCGCTGAAGCTCCACAACCACTTAAAACTGGAACCGAAATAGACAAAAGACCAGAAACGCAACATGTAGCGGCTGCTAGCTGGTTGGCTACATGTAGCTCAGCTGATAAATGCAATCAGGTGAAAATGCTAAGTTAGGTGATGGTGACAGCATTACTGTGTGATACTCAGACCTTAATGTCCAATTAACAGCTGAAAAGACACGTTCATATACATGTTCTAGAGTAACTAATTTGGCTGTAAAAAAATAAATAAATCACCTTTGTTTTTTCCAGAAGAGTGAAATTCAAGACGTGCACGAAAGGGTTTCTGAACGGGGGAGCATGGTCCATCTTCTTCCCATCCCCTTCCATCCCATATTTTCTGTTACTCGGTAACCTCATTCCTCCGAGAAGTGTCGCTTGTCGAAGTTGCAGGAATGTTATTAATATTCCAAATAGTAAACAAATTACGTTTTAAATGAAGACACTTCGCGCAAAAACGCAGTTCCCCTTATCGGTATTGAACGGTGGCAGTGCAGGGTTATTACTGTTATCTTTCTTTCCCAGACAGCATGGAGGGATAACGCTTAGCTAAAGGATTAGCTGGGGATATTTGAAGTCGCCGATATCTCTGCCTACGGTGCGCAAGACGCCTTCCTCCACACCTAATTCCCCAACCAGTCCGTTAGCCGTGGATGCTAACGGAGCCACGATTCCGCTTCTCTGACTTTGACGCATGCGCAGATGTGACGCTACCGCCGAAGACCGTCACAATTTTTCATGGATCACATCCTACTTTTCAGTTTTTTATTTCTAAACACAATATAAAATGTTGAATAAATTTGGTTCCACTTCACCATTGTGTCTCACATGTTGTTGATTCTTGAAAAATATTTTCAGTTTGTTATCTATAAGTTTGAAGCCTGAAATGTGGCAGAATGTCAACAAGTTTTTTGGGGGGCCAATACTTTCGCAAGGCACTGTACATAAAACAGTTAAGAACCTATATCTTTACATATTTATGTTTCTCTTAAAACGAACATTTATGTTCAAACATAACATTTCCTGTAGTTTTTGCAGGTGATTGCAGTGCATCTATTTTTGACTCCAAATCATCCTGTTATTATTCACTAGATTTATATATATATATATATATATATATATATATATATATATATATATATATATATATAGATAGATAGATAGATAGATAGATAGATAGATAGATAGATAGATAGATAGATAGATAGATAGATAGATAGATACTTTATTAATCCCGGAGGAAATTGCATATATCCACTGCTCAGGCATTACTTAACAAATAATACTGGATAAACACCAGGAGAAAAGGAAACACTGACATCACAGGACATACCACAAGACATACATTACACTAACAGACAGACACATGCAGCACTAACAGGACTTATATACTAAACTATAACTAAAAATATAAACAGTATAAAATTTAAAAATATTACAGTATTAAAATATAAACAGTATAAAATAAAATCTAAACAGTATAAAATTGAATTAAAATATAAAAACAGTATAAAAAATAAATAAATAAATTATATATATATATATACACAACAGTATAAAATTAAATTTAAATTAAATTAAATCCATTTTCAACCCCGTGCTGACCTCGCCACCTCCCCCCCGCTCCTCTTGAGAGAGTCATTGTACCCCCTGATGGCACGGGGCACGAAGGAGGACCTCAGCCTCTCTGTGGAGGCGCTGTGTGACAGCAGTCTGCCGCTGAAGGTGCTTCTCTGCTGGGAGAAGGTGGTGTGTAGGGGGTGCCTGGTGTTATTCATGATGGCCTTAATTTTAGACATGGTCCTGCTCTCCAGAAGCATATCCACAGAGTCCAGGCTCAGCCCGACCACTGAGCCCGCTCTGCGGATGAGTCTGTTCAGACGGTCCATATCTCTTTTCCTGGCCCCCCCACCCCAACACACAATGGCGTATGACAGCACACTGGAGACTACGGACTGATAGAACATGAAAAGGAGCTTAGGACAGATGTTGAAGGAGGCCAGCCTCCTTAGGAAGTACATCCTGCTCTGCCCCTTCTTGTACACACAGTTGGAGTTGAGTGACCAGTCCAGTCTGCTGTCTAGCTGCAGTCCCAGGTACTTATAGTTTTCTATCACCTCCACCTCACTGCCATTGATGATCACCGGCTGTGGAGAGGGAGGTGCCCGCCGGAAATCCAGAACCATCTCCTTTGTCTTGGAGACGTTGAGCTGGAGCTGGTTCTGTTGGCACCACTCCACGAAGTCAGCCACCAATGCCCTGTACCCCCCCTCATCACCCTCCCGGATACATGCCACTATCGCGGTGTCATCGGAGTACTTCTGTATGTGGCATGTATCCGAGTTGTGCTTGAAGTCTGATGTGTAGAGGGTGAAGAGAATGGGGGATAGAACGGTCCCCTGTGGCGCCCCCGTGCTGCTGGTCACCATAGAAGACAAGCAGTCCCCCATACGGACGTACTGGGGTCTGTCCGTTAGGTAGTCCGTAATCCAGCTCACGAGGTAGGGGTCCACAGCCATGGAGGTCAGTTTATCCTGCAGGAGCTGGGGCTGGATGGTGTTGAAGGCACTCGAAAAGTCGAAGAAGAGCACTCTGACGGCACAGCCCCCGGCGTCCAGGTAGGAGAGTGTGCGGTGGAGGAGGTACATTACAGCATCGTCAACCCCAACCTTGGCCTGATAGGCAAACTGGAGAGGGTCCATAGCACCCTGCACCTGTGGACGCATGAGCTCCAGGACCAGTCGCTCTAGGGTCTTCATTACGTGTATATATATATATATATATATATATATATATATATATATATATATATATATATATATATATATATATATCTCCATCCATCCATTCTCTTCCGCTTATCCGGGGTCGGGTCGCGGGGGCAGCAGCTTAAGCAGGGAAGCCCAGACTTCCCTCTCCCTAGCCACTTCATCCAGCTCCTCCGGGAGAATCCCAAGGCGCTCCCAGGCCAGCCGGGAGACATAGTCTCTCCAGCGTGTCCTGGGTCGTCCCCGGGGCCTCCTCCCGGTAGGACGTGCCCGGAACACCTCACCAGGGAGTATTCACTAGATTTTTATATATATATATATATATATATATATATATATATATATAAATTTCCCGAATGGCTGCCATGCTCTCTCTTCTGTAGCAAAAGGTAATTTGTAACTTGTTACTAGGTGCTCCAGGTTGAAAAAAGCTACACATGCCATTTCATCCAGTCTAAACCTAACATCATTGAAACTTTATTGGAACACCATGACTGTTGTGTATTTGGCAAATTAAAGGTAATTGGTGGTGGTGGATGTTGTGTTTTTCAAGAAAGATGCAATGGATGGATGGATGGACGGACAGACAGATAGATAGATAGATAAGACTTTATATTTATCCCAAAGGAAATTATGTATACCATTTGCTCTCATACATCCACTTCTTTTTCTTGTCATTTTCAGTGTGCTGGATTCCTTCCACCAGCAGCTCAAAGATCACTATGATGTAGTTTTAGCGAATGATAGGCTAAAATTTTTAATTACAGTATGCTGCTACAGGTAGTTTCTAGTTTCTTTTCCTGCTGTACCAGTGAAATTGTGGAAATAAATGCACCTGTTTAGTCTTTATCATGGATCAATTACATGTATTACATGTAGTAGTAAACAAAGAAAAACAATGCATTTCCACTGTATTTGTCAAGAATGTATCATTTAATGGTGTAATAGATTAATTCATTATATATGTTATGGTGCTCATGAAGGAATACATTACTTGACTGTTTTTTTAAAGATGTTATGAAATTTTTATAAGATTGGAGTTCTTAGGATTGATATTAATTATTTTGCAGTTCATTGGAGATTAAACTGGGGTATTCGTGTGAAGGTGTATGTGATTCTAGAACAGGAGGAAATGCAGGAAATGTTTATCAACAGCTAAAAGTATATTAAGTAGAAGTTCAGTATGATTATAATTATCTATCCTCTTCATTTCTATCTTGAGATGTTTGGGACAAAAATATAGTTAGCTGTAATCTGTATCTAGAGAGATAATAAATGTGCAAATAAACTACTATACAATAACTTCTTGTGATATGAAATGATCTTTGGGACAATAAATCACCATCCTGGAAAAAGTGAATGCTTTCTACACATTATTGATTAAGGTTAATACCATAAATTGAACATTAACCTGGCAGATTAATGTCTACCATGCAATAATACCTGATTAATGACAGTGAAATAAAGTTTTGCTCAGGTATTTCCATCAACATGCAATAAGAAATATTATCGGAGGCTGATAATCTTTGGTATTAAAGAGTCAATTTTTAATGAGTTGCTTTAAAATAAACAAGATCAGAATGTTACCTTGCGACATGATGACATCGCTGACACTACAGGCGCTAATAATGTCTTTTTCCACACTTCATGCAAAGGTACAACTTATCACCACCTAGGGTTCTTCTCATGTTACCTGTTGTTTCACAAGACTGTCTCAAATCTTGGCCTCCCCAGCTGTCCAGGTGGTATTTCAGATCACAATTATCCGAGAAATATTTCCCACATATTTTACAAACAAAAGGCCTGTGTGAGCTGTCAATGATCCTCTCTGTGTGAAACTTTTCTCACACAATTCACAACTGTATGGCTTCTCACCTGTGTGATGTCTGATGTGGTTTATCAAACGACCCCTTAATTTAACATCTTTCCCAAACATAATTCTTTCCAGGGTTTATTTTAAACTAGAAAAAACTGAAATCTTTGTCACATGTGTGTTCTTTCTGATAGTGGTTCTTATACATGAGAGCTGCTAGAGAGCAGCTGCAGGCCACAGTTTGGTGCTCTTACTATGGAGAATATGGCATGTTGACTACATATTTTCTTAGTGCTGCACTTTGAGATTCATCGTGAATCATGAAGAGTCTGCTTCTCATTGTGTTCATCTTCCTCATGAGTTGGAATCAACATAAGGGTATCAGTCTCCTGCATCAAAACAAGCTGGTGTTTCTCCTGGCTGATTTGGAATTCCTCTTCTTTTATTTTTTCGGTTATAGGGCTTCTGGTGAGTGAACACTTCCTTCTCTTTCTTACGGACCAATTCCTGTGGATGTTCTGAGTCTTAGCGGGATACAGTGGAGTTCTTCTCCAGCTTACAGAGCTGCTGGTCAGTGAGAACCTTCTACTCCTTACAGACATGTTGTGTTGACTGAGTCGTCCATACGGGAGTTCTTATTATGGTTGAAGAGCTACTGGTCAACTAGAACCTCCTTGCAGACTTAAGTGACAGAGACCAAGAAGTACAGGTTTATGGAGTGCAAAATAACATTTATAAACATAGTATTGAAATAGTGTTTATATGAAATTGTTACATTTGTAATTGTTGCCATCTATCATTTATTTATGAGAATCCCTGTCATTACAGACAATGTAGACAATCTAATGAAACCTTTGGCAAACATTTAATCCATCATTTTATAATTCAATACCGTAATCATTTAGTCTGTGTAATCTAAACAATGAAATTGTATTTTCCTATTCTGTGTAACCTGAGTTACACAGTTTCTTCAGCAGTAGTTGTTAGTTGGTAGTTGACAAACTTTCTGAAGTGTTCAAATGAAGGTATTTGGGGAATCTGAAATTGGCTGCAGAATGACCACATTACCAACTGATAGGTTACATTACAAGTTACATGCGGTCAGGGCCAGTAGAGCTGGTGCCATTGGTTTCTGCTTCAGGTCATGTGTTTAAATCGCCTGCATTAAATATTTAATTATGTCTGGATTTCAGTCAATTACATATACAACCTCCATGACTTTATTCATTCTCAACGCATCTTCAAACAAGAGAATGAAATGACGTTCTTTTCGAATCACAATCACTGTAACGTAGATAAATGGTAATGATCAGTAAATTAACAGTGAAATATCCAGTCTGTAGATGTTACTAGCAATGACCAAAACTGTTATTATTAATATTTAAATTTCAAAAACACTTTTTAAACTGTATTTGTAGAGAAATCTAGGACCTTCTTGTTGTGTGGCAACAGCGCAACCCACTGCGTGACTGAATTACAGGCAGTGACAATCTTGTAAAACGGTCTGAAGTCATTGAGCTCATTGTGATATGTTTGCCATTCTATCTACTGTGCACCACAGTATCAGAGCGAGTATTGGTAATGTTTTGTTCTGTAAAGAAGGAACATGAAGATGATTGACCTGTCTAATGGTATGTGAATTGGACTGGGCAATTAGGTGTAAAATATTACAAAGCAATAATGGAAGAGAAGAAATTATGAACATAGATTTATCTGAAAGCACAATTATATGATTAATATTTATGTCACACATGGAAATAACCTGTGGGTACAGTGATTTCATTAGAGTTTGAAAAAAAAGTTAGTCTTGCCACATAAATATCGTTGTTTAGTATTCTCTTTCACCATCGTATCATCATATATTGGCCTGTTTTGTAAAACTTCTATTCACTTTATGTCACCATATATTATATTGCTGTGAGGAGTGTTAATTTGATACAGAGGTAATACGTTATTGGACATCCATGTTATTATTTTAGTCACAAGAAGTAACAAAGAGAATGTGAGCAGCTGCCCATATGTCTGTATATTTTGTTATCTGCATGAAACAATTTCCTTTCCACTTGTCTTGTTAAGGGCCACCACAGAGTGTCATCCTTACGCAATTTTGGATTCATATTTTTTTTGCAAAGTTTATTTCGTTGGATGCCTGGGTTAGGGTTAGGGTTAGTGTTAGCCTTAGTTAAACTGATTTTTTTTTTTTTTTTTGGGGGGGGGGGGGGGGGTCTACAGAATGGGCAATACTGATGCAAAGCAGCAGGTAAGGCACATTTTTGTATAACCTCAATCTTTTAAATTCCCCATTACAAATTTACATAAGGGAAGAGAGATGTTGACTACACAGTGATTTAATTTAGGAATTTAGGATCTAAAACATATCTCAATATAATGACCCACCAACACTGCGATTTTCAACCCATGTAAAATCAATTAATTCAGGCATTTGACAATTTATCCCTCATTTCGTACACATCTACAGTATTGTTAGACATATTTTCTTTGTTTAGTGTTACAGTGACGCTCGTTCCACGGTTGACTATAACTGATGATATAACTCCCTCTAGCGGTGTGAGCGTCACAGTTCATCCAAAACTCGTCGCTGTGCGCGGAGTGAAGTGGCTGAAACATAACGCCCAGACACATCCACAGAGGAACAACTTTTGTACACCATACAAAGAATTCAGACCCCCTCCTCTTCTCATGAAGAACTGATAACCATTCTTCTTGAGAAAGTGAATTTAAAGCTCTTTTCCAAGATACTTGAATGTTGCAATGTTCAAGCACATTAACTAACAGCATAACAAGTTTATAACCTATTTAACATTATATGTCTTCAAATTTTGAGTTGATTATGAACAAAATGTGAAATATTTGTCCTTTTGTCAAAAGAAAACATAGGCTGACAGTTTGGAAATAAGGAAATAAAGTAGATGAAAATAAAAGCTTTTGCAATGAAGACTAAAAACAGAATGAAACTTGTTGTTCTTCACTCTGTTGCTTTATCCGCTGAAGTGTGCATTTGTGTGTGTGTGTGTGTGTGTGTGTGTGCGTGTGCGTGTGCGTGTGCGTGTGTGTGTGTGTGTGTGTGTACAACAGTTCCTCTTTCGAGATAGAGTGCTGCATTCTCAAACCTATTGATTAGACTACATGTTCTTATAAGTACTCAGGCATGTGGTGTGAACGACACTGATGTATTTTGGAAGCTGTACTTTATTTATCACACTTGAGTTCTCTGCACTCTCTCTCAGAAATCATGTTTTGCTTATGGTTTTTGTAATTGCAAGTATGTCAAGATCAGCTAGTCAAACATGCGAACACACACACACGCACGCACGCACGCACGCACGCACGCACACACACACACACACACACACACACACACACACACACACACACACACACACACACACTTCTCCTGTGCAATTCAAGTTCATATTTTAATTTCTGTGGAGAACATGTAGTCACAGTGCCCTGTGGGCTGACCATATCAGGTCTTGACATTTGCATTTGACAGGAAAAACATCAGACAGGGTTAATACTGGAGAAGATGGAGGGATGGAAAAAAGTGGAAAAGGTTTCCCCTAGTCCTCGCACACCCTTTGCCTCTCACTTTCTCTCCTTCAGTCCCATAGCTGAGGTGCTTAAATTAAAAAGGAAGAAATGCAATTTAAAGACATGGGGTAAACAATCACAAAACACTTGTTTCTGGAGGAGACACAATTTCCTGGTGCCTTGTCCAATTTCGTATGGCCTGAAGGGCTGCCGCATGCGTTTTAACACCTAGTTCTACACCGCTGATTAAAATTGTAATGCCAGTGTTGAATCAATCCATATGACATTTTGGAAATACACACGTATCAGGACATTTTATATATACAGCATTTTTTCCTATTGTTTTCATTTGTAAAGGGAAAGGTGGAAGGTGGTGACTCACTCAGGGTGTCACTGCTATGCCTTCCAACTGTTTGAGGGGTAGAAAAGGAACATTTCAATATCCTAAACAAATGTAGGCCTAAATATGTTTCCATCACTGCTAAAAATAGTATTTACACAGAAGTCACATTCACGGCATATTGTAAAAACCTAAAATGAGATGATTATCTGTGTAATTATAATATTTTGCCAATGTTACTGCGGGGCTCATCATGAAAAGTGTCTTAGGATATTATGAAAGGACAACTATGGTGTACTTCCATTAATTGTGCATGGTAATGATGACCAGAGTCTTAGAGGCTTTGTCATCAATGTGTCCAATCAACTTGAACAGAAATGTGAAATAGGCTCTTGCTCTTGGAAAAATCATCTCATTTGGCCACAGAGGAAAACTTAAGGCCAAGCAAATCTTACTGAAACTAAAGCAAGGCAATAAAAAGCTTACATTTTAACACAGCAGATTGCTCAGTCTGCGTGGAATGGTTGAAAGACAGTTTTGTGGGTAAAAATACAAATAACAATTTATTAGAGGCACAGGAAAAAATGAAAGAGATTTTTTTTGTTTTTTGTTATTATATCAGTATATCCCTCAGGCCAAACATCTGAGGTGGAGTGATGGACGTACCATTGTTTGCTTCACACTTTAGTAATGTTTTACCAGCCCCGGCGCCCATGTCAATCAATGGCCAGCATGTAGCAAAACATATTTAACACACAAAGAGAACACTTTGGTTTGAGGAAATGGATTGTGTGCGAGATTGGCAGGGGACTCTCTGGATGTGTCAATCACCAGAGGTCCTTTGTTTTCACCTGTCCTAAATTTTAAGCACAAAAACAATCCCTTTTGTTGCATTTTTCTTTGGGTATGGTATAAAACATGAATTTTCTGCTCTGCATTTGGCTATGGGAAAAAAAATCCTTTTGAAAGGTAAAACAAAGCTCAAGCAATAGGTGCTGCAAAATATTGAAGGTTTATCTAACAGTGAGAATTTATGTCCAACATGTGAAACTCACAATACTCAGCTCTGCAGTATGCTTTAGTGAAAGCTGTAATCTACACATTTCATGATATGATGATGATGAGTGCAGAGTGAGGGGGCTAGACATGGGTAGGCAGTCAGATTGTTAGGGTTTGAAACCACAATTTCACACAACGGACATTTGTAATCTGAGAGAGCTGCCAGTCTCTTTCCTGGCATTGAATCTAAGCAGCTTCTCTGTTGTTGTTTTTTTCTTGTCATTTTTCTCTGGTCTCTTTTCCTTTCTTCCTGTCTGGAGTCTCCAGGTGCCGCGCTATCTCACAGCTGACACAGAAATCTGTGAGCCATGTACATCCACGGGCCTTTGAAAGAGGAAGCCACTTTGCCGCTCATCTTGGAAAGCACCTTCCATCGTCCTCTGTGTTCCTCGGGGAGATGAAGGCGGCTCCTACCAGAAGAGCGGGTTTTGTAACCAAAGCCACATGCTGGCCCGTACAGCCAGTTGTAAGACAAGAAAGATCTTTGTGATGAACACAAGTGCTTGGCTGTCTTCTTGCATGCCTGTCTGTCAGCATCGCTTTGCCGGCTGGACACCTGTACAACTGTAATTTTACACAAGCAAAAACAAAGCCGTGCTAAGCAGGGGGGCGTGTAAAGAGGGATTATACAGGCGTGTGTTTGTGTGTGTGTTTCCTTTGTGAAGAATTCAGTAAGTGGTGCTGGGTGCCCTCTTCTGAAGGGTAGTGTTTGATGGGTAAAATCATCACCTTTCATCTCAAAACGGACAGTCCCTCAGGATATGAGATTGGGATACTGAAGACATGAATGTGACATTTGATAGTTAAGAAAAAAAAGCTTTCAGGATATTCCAGAATTGACCTTTGACCTTGACAGGAAAGCTGGGCTGCGACTGTCATGCGCCGAACAACTAAAAAGTTGTGATTTCTTCAGGTTTTATGCAAAAGAGTCACTTTCAGTGGTGTTTCTGTGATTTTTTAAAATAAATTCTAAGACATAAAGGTTTATTAATTGAATATTTAGAACAGGGACAATACATGTACAAATAAGCCTGGTTGGTAATGAAGGAGAAGTTATGACTTTGGAATGTGACTGAACGCTTTAGGACAAGAGGAAACATACAAACCTTTGCACACACTCACAGACACACAATAAATTACCATTCACTATTATGCTGTCATCAAGGGTCAAGTATTAGATGACAGAAATGACTCATCAGCTTCAATGCTAAAAGAATGATGAAGCAATGGGACCTTACAGACCATCTGTGTAGGAAAGTCAATTTTTTAAGCCATTAAATATCCAGGCTCTATGTCAGAAGGTAATGCAATGGTTACAAGCCATAGTCATATGTAGTTTAATAGTCTTATTTAATCTTACCTATGATGAAGTTTTGTTTTAATTGGAATATTCACTGAATGTCAAACCAGTTTATCACAATGTACTGGTTTAGAATTAGGCCTTAAGCATCACTGTGGCTTCTGAACTATTCAGCACTGTCAACACCAGAGTGTAGCAGGTGTTTTCCTTCATAATTTATTGGGAATAATCCATTATGTATATGATTTGGCTAAGAAGATACTCACTAAAAGGCACACCCATCATTTCAGTCATCCACATCTGTTATGGGAGAGGTACTCTCAGATGAGGAATATAAAACAGACTTTGTCTTGAAATCTGTCATTCTAATGTGGCCAATATGTTTGGTGCTTGAAAAATTTTACGTCCCTCTTCAAGAAAGTTGGAGGAGTTGAAGCCCTGGCGTTTAGATGGAAAATTTACTTCAGTTATTTTAGATGTCACATTATGGAGCAGAGCGTCATAGTGTTGTACATAGAAGAGGGATTAGAAAGTAAAAGTACAGGGTTTTGTGTGAGTGTGTTTATTTCCAAAGTCACTTGGATATTTATTTATATTTTGTTATATGACCTCCTGGGTCCTCATATTCATCAGCACTACAACAAATGGATCATATTTTTCTCTTTCTCTAACTCTCATGTCATGCCCTTTCTTTGAAGCAGCTAATTTTATCCTATAGTGGTGATGGTGACAATGTAGAAATCCCTGCTGAGTACTGAAGTATCTTAAGTAATGAAGCTACTCAGTAAAAGAAAAAAACAAAACGTAAAACAGTCTGGAGTTGCTCCAGGACCAACCTTGTCACAATGCTTGTCTTCATTTGTTTATCGTGTTTACTTTTGCGACGATGAGAATTACCAGAAGATGGCTTTTGAAATGTTTGATTTCCATGCTCTATATTTTCTAGGTCTTGGGTTAAAATTTGAAGTATATATTGTGTGGTTGACAGTTTAGCATTATATATACATGAAGAAAGTAGTTTAAAACCTTGAACTACTTAGTATATTGCAAAATAGGCTAAAGGGTTACTCAAAATATACATTTTTTTAAAGTTTAACATGTAAAATATTGACATATGCATTAAACATGTCAAAATTAGGAACTGTCATTTTCCACGTAGATCAAAGGTGGGTTTTTTTATGCTTTTCTGTTTTTGGTGTCATGCTTGTGAAGTTCTGAGATTATCTAACTCAATAAAGACAAAGAAATAACACAGATTATTATATTATTATTTTTTAAAATATTTTTGTAGATACATGATCTTTGTATGTAGTGTGTGTGTTTGTGTGTGTGTCTGTGTGTGTGTGCGTGTGTGTGTGTGTGTGTGTGTGTGTGTGTGTGTGTGTGTGTGTCTGTGTGTCTGTGTGTGTGTGTGTGTGAGTGTGTGTGTGTGTATCAGATGTGTGTCAGATGCAACACAGTGGGACACATTGCTTTTTTATTTGCTGCAGTACTAATTGTGAGCAAATGGAGGAGCTCTAGTGATGTTCTTTTGACCACTTGGGAAGAGCACTGAAAGGACCCAAAGCAAACATTGTGGTGTGTGTGTGTGTGTGTGTGTGTGTGTGTGCGTGCGTGCATGCGTGCGTGTGTGTGTGCGTGCGTGCGTGTGCATGTCAAAATTCCAATCTATATGAATGTGTCTTCACCGCCTTGGTGTGCTTTTGTATATGAGTTACTACAGCATGTACAGTCTGTAAGTAAATACACATAGATTTTAAACATATTGGTTTTTTTTTTATTTAAAAAAAATTGAAGACAAATAAGAAAATAGGGTTTGTAACTAACGGGAAAAAAAAACAACTTGATATTTTTCATTTAAACTTTTAGACTTCAGAAGAGTTTTGGGAGATCTTAGCTTTTCATAATCGGAAACTTTAATGATATTTGCTTTCAACTCCAAGCTATTCCAATAGTTGAATTTTGAACAGAGAAGTCTTCAGAAAAATGACTTAGAAAGTCTAAGGCACAGAAATTGCACAAATTTTATAAATCCTTTTACTAATCCAGCAGTCAGTGGGGATGCTTAAATAATGCATGCTAAGTATAAGTGAGAAAAAAATCTGTTTGTCCATCCAAATATGATTAAATAAAAAAGTCCAACCTTGAAACTACATTGGAAATTACTGGTGGGAAGGTCAATGTGTTACTCAAGTTTTCATTGTGATCATAAACAGTTGGTTTAAAAATATGTGGAGATTGCAATTTAGTTTTCAAGAAAGTCATGATTTCCCTCTATGGCTACAATTAGTAACATTCAACAACAGGCAGATTATTAAGCTACTTGTTTCAAGCACAACCATCCTCCTTGTACATCTAAAACCAGCTGTCTCACAGCACTTACATTGTGTTAAATTGGTCCCACCACAACAGTTGACATTGGTCTGGCAGCAACGAAAACAATGGCCCCATACGCTCCTATCAAACTCTTACTTAAATCCCCCCTTTTACCCTGCTTTCATTCTGTGTCATTCTGCCTTGTATCTGGCCAGGACTTACAAGTCTCTGGCTGTGACATAAGGGATTCCATGTTGTCCACTCCTAACAGATTACAGAAGGACGCAAGACAAAAGAACCACAGCATGGCCTATGCATTTATTTGCCTTGGTAAAGAGAGAAGGAGAGATGAGAGTGAGTCAACAGGGTGATGGTAGAGGGGGAAGAAAAAGAGAGAGTAAAGGGGGAAATAAGTGATATGGATATTTATGGACTTGAGAATAGAGAGGGAAAATGTACTAAATGAAAAAAAGACGAAAAGAGGTTAGAAAAATGGAAGCATTTCCTTTTTACTCTTGCCGGTTATCGCTAGTCCAGGCCGGCATCTTTATTCTACCAGGAGAAAATGCTAATCATCAATCTCAGACTGCTTGCTACGTCTCTGTTTAATAGCTGATAGGCAGTCTCCACAGGCTGCTTTGCTGCTTTGTTTAAAATGACATATAATGGGGCTAAGCCTTATCAGTGTCTCAATGCTCTCTCTCTCTCTCTCTCTCTCTCTCTCTCTCTCTCTCTCTCTCTCTCTCTCTCTCTCTCTCTCTCTCTCTCTCTCTCTCTCTCTCTCTCTCTCTCTCTCTCCTTATTTCTCTCTCCCTTTAGGATTGTGGTCTAGTGATTATTCTAGAAAAGAATAAGGAAAAGCAAGCAATGGTCGATTTTTAGCCAGGGATAACTTAATCCATCAATTTAACATGAAATGAATATGCGAAAGTGAGGAAGAGAGCCAACAGCCACCCTCTTTAACAATGACAAAAGAGAGGGACAATGAATTTAAGGACCAGGAAAAGAGAAGGTGGGACGAATGGGGCTTGATATTATAAGTTACTACCTCCAAAAGAACATACTCTCATCTTCATGGCAAATCCATCACTGACTGTTTTGGTTAACACCATATTTCAAAATGCACAGATAAGATGCACTGAAGCCACAATAGAATAAATCTACTAATGAAAATACATCACCAGTGTAACATCATTCAAAATCAACACTCACAAAGCCTTGTATGCATATGTAGGATTACTTCAGGGTCTGCCAGGAGATATGGAGGTGAAAGATTGTAGTATTGTAGGACAATATGTTTTTGTTTCCTGTGCTTTTTATTTCTATACCACACCATTCATTATTTGTTTTTTCAACGTGGAACTCTGCAGCTTTCTGCTTCTTTTTCTGATTTTATTCCACCTTTGCTTGCAAATGGACATTGATTTTGTGTTTTGCATTACACATCCCTGCAATCTCTAATTCTTTTCTATTACTAGCCTGGATTGACTCTCAGTACTCCAAAGAAATTAAGCTGCAGGGGTTTCTGCTTCCTATGTTGTCGTAAAAAGTTCCTCTATTTTATACTAATCCAAGTAAGGCATGGTAGCTGTGAAATAAATCGCATTCCGAACAGGAGAACATTCTCCGTAACCTGGTTCATACCAGGTTGGTGAATTACAGTTGTGAAAACGGTGTTGGATTAGTTAGTGACTAGAGCAAAATAGACAAAACTAACGCAGTTAGTTTTCCCTAATATAATGTGCAATTTTTTGGTCTGTTTGCCATCTTCATTCAATGAGGGTGGGTAAAAGGGTATTTTCAATGACAATCATAATGTGGTACAAAGATTTATCAGGAAAAGACTGCCAGTGATACATATTTTGTTCTGTTAAGGGGAAAGTGCATTGATTTTATAATCCCAACTTCGAAAAAAAAAAGATGTCTGATTAACCCTTAAACGGAAACTGTTATATATACCAGGGATGGTTTTTTTTGTGTCTGATGAAGGACAGACAGAGATAGGCCCTCATTACCCCCAACATGGCGTCAATCAATCTGGGGGAAGGACGCACCTGTTTCTTTACACAAATACAAATTACAAGCCATTATAACCTCTTGAACCATTATAACCTGGAGCTACAGCTGGTGTTCATTTCCATATTATGTTATGTTTTAATGCTGTAAACCTGCAGATTAAAAATTTTAAAAAATAAAGCACCTACATACTAGGCCTTTATTTACATGTTTTTATTTACATTTATTTACCTTTGTGATTTAATAACATTCATATGTTTCTCTTTGTCAGACAATGGCTCCGCATGTATCTGACTTTAAAAAAATCCTATATTACCCATGTATTTTGCAATTATTGTGTAAAAGTTTGCTAACTTTAGCATTGATCATAGCTAAGTGATGAGTTTGAATTTCTTCTTTAATCAAAATCAAATAATCAGTTTGGATATTTCCATTCCTCACTGTCATGCACTTACAGGTTGCAGCTGTTTATGGTGGTTTCGGGTCACCTGCTTGTCTGTCACATGATCAGGAAGGAAGGAAAACATTAACATTGAACATGGGCTGGAGCAGATGAACGCTCCTGGCCTGACTGTCAGTGCTCTGAGGTGATGAGAGATGTCATTACTTATTCATAAGTCCTAAATGCAGAGCAGTGGAGATGGGCATGGTTGACCCTGAATTATAGGGGGTGGGTTATATGTGTGTGTGTCCATGTGTGTGTGTGGTTGTGTGTGTGTGTGTGTGTGTGTGTGTGTGTGTGTGTGTGTGTGTGTGTGTGTGTGTGTGTGTGTGTGTGTGTGTGTGTGTGTGTGTGTGTGTGTGTGTGTGTGTGTGTGTGTGTGTGTGTGTGTGTGTGTCTGTGTGTGTGTGTGTGTGATTAAATTGAATTCATTGTGCCAGCCGGGACGTTTACTTTATCTGATCTTATGCAATAAACAAAGAGCAAATATTCAATCTTTTTTTTACAAAACATAGTTTTGGGCCATGCTCAGACATTTGAAGTATTTGACAGGGAGGAAAGAGGCAGGCAAGGAGAGATTGGAGTATGTGTTTTTTAAGGGATATTTAAAAATAGTCAGCTTGAGTTAGTGGTCTGGATATATTGTCAGTATAAAACTGAGGCATACGGTGATGGTGGGGTAAAATAAATAAACAAAAAATAAGGGAACTTCACACAATTGGCTGCCATTAACATGCAACCAGTTGTGATGTGTTTAGTTTTCCATCACATTCATAAAAACTGGAAAAAAAATATTGCCACCCAGATTGAAATAACTATATAATCTTATTAATTTAAAAAAACTACTGTATTTTATTATTTTAAGGCAATTACAGATGAGTGTTCCCCCTGTGACATGTGACATCGGAAGAAGCGGATATGAAAACACTTTATTTGAACTGTCCATTCTCCCTCCCTCCTCTGTTGAGTCGAGTTACACTGGAATGCTCTAGATGTTATATTCACAGTTAACAGCTTCTTTATAATCCTTACTCTGCTACCTAGTAACTGAATTTCCTGAGTGATCAAAGACCTGTACATAGCTGAGGATGCTACTGTTTCAAAGCAGCTGTCATCATTGGGGAATGATGAAGATAATAGTTGGGTATGTGTTATGTGTGTAAGCTGAGGAACAGCATACGCATAGCACATGTACACACACATTCTGTTTGATACCCGAAGATTGACTTTTGGCAACCCAAACCAAATGGCTTAACAGATACAATCTTTGTTAATACACGCCAAATGACAATTTGCCAAATTTAACTCAACATAATATCATTCTGACTGTTAATACTGTGTCCATGGCTGGTCATCACACAGCTGTTAGCAGGCTGAAAAAAAATCCACACACACAACAAAACACTGCTGCCCAATGTTTCCAAGTTGATTTCCAACTCTGGGCTCTTGATTTTCTATCTAACCAACACCGAAGCAAACAGGCCAAGGGTCACACTATACAAGAAATGAACTAAATATTTTTATTTGATAGAGTGGGGGTGTAACATATGCACAAATGGTCTCTGTGTGGGATATCTCTGGCAGAATATTATTGACTATTACTTTTTCCGTGCTCATTATTGATGTGGGTCATATGGGCAAAGGAAGATGGAATGTATGTGTAACCTATAGCATTTGCAATCCTTTTTAAATATACATTGGCCAAGAGTTATAAACCTGCCCCAATGATTTTTCCACAGTCCTTATCTGCATTTGCAGGTTGCTCAGATCCATCAATGTTTATGAAGCCAAGGCCAATGTAATTCTAGCACATTTATTCAGCTGGAACACACACATGCTTGTAGACATGCCCATGGAAACATACATAGACAAGCTTTTTATTTATTTATTTTTCATCCAACCCAGAAATCTTGACTTTTTTTTTTTTAAAGAAAAAAAAGAATCCAAAATATTTTATAGTAGATAAAACAAAAGGGAGGCTCCTGGCTTGGCATCATTGGGAGATAAGTAGGTTTTATTAATGACCTGACAGCAAAGCAGACCAAAGTAATTAGGCTTTTTCCTCTCTCCTTCAGTACTGCCCTCCTTGCCTCTTTCTGCCTCGATAGATGGGTGAGCAAATTTTGGTGATAGCTTGATAACCAAAGGGACACCCGCTTCTTGTGCACAATTCAAAAAAAAAAAAAAAAAACAGGGGAAAAAGATGCAGAATGAATGAGTGCAGGAGGAAGAGGGATGCCATTGATGTTATCGAAGTTCATTCGATTTGCCGCAGAGGAAGCAAGGCGCCTATCGGTTACATTCACCTGTGAATGGTTAATTGTCCGGCACATGAATATGGGCGAACCATTAATAACCTTTGACGCAGTTTAATTCTCATTCTCTCTCTTGCATGCAATTTTTTCAACCTGCTTTTAATTGAGTGAAATTAACTTCTTATAAGGGCAGTACATTTTAAAATTAATTAGAAATGATACGTATGGTTTAATAACACGTTAAACTCAATTAAAACAAACAAGATTAAAACATGTAACATTTACAAAGGGTCAGAATCAGTTTTTTTTCCCTTCAGAAAACTAATGCTCACACTCAAGCTTAACCATATCTTTTTTCTATTTAACATCTCTGTCCGCTCAACTTTTTAAAATTATTAATTTTCTAAGAAGACACAAAACAGTATTTATTTAATCTGATTTAAGACTGCTTCACCTTCACGTGTTTTCAGAAAATTTAGGACCATGATCCCAGAGTAGTTGAGTTAATTTCTGAATGGAAGGCTTGTTTGTCTCTTTCTTTCCAACTTAGAGTCTTCAGTCATCAAGAAAACTTACTTTTTGTCAAATTCATACCGTAAAGCTATCAATTGCTGCTGGTCTAGATGATCTGAAGGCCTGAAGACCCAAACATTATTGACATAATGTAAAATCCATATATGTGTGTCTGAGTGTGCAAGTATTTTTCAAGGCCATGTTGTATGAAACCAATGTAAAACTCATTTACCATTCACTACTAACCACTTAAAAGTGGTGCAATTTTTCTCAGCTGTTCATGATGACAGTCACCTATGACAAAATCAATGGGTAAAGAAAGTCATAAAACATACAGCATCCAATATAACAAGGCAGTCAGAGACCGCAACATCCCGCGACACTCAACGGTTGTGAAGATATTTGGTGGAAGGACGGACGGACGAACACACAAACACTGACAATTACAATACATCACAGCTTCGCGGGATGTAATAAATTGCTGCAGCTGTAAAATACATTCTTAGCTGAGCTAATAAAAAATTGCATTATGATAAAATCACCAGACAAAGAATATGTCATATAATTATCTCCTGAAGACACACCACCCCTGTGGGGGCAACTATCCTCTTTAAAGCCCCATTTGTCTTTTGATCCATTAGTAGAAACATCTGCAGTATCTGTCTATCTCTCACAGCAGCTGTATGATGGAGAGGAAGAGTCTGTGATACATTAAGACAGTGAGTTGGTCTGTTAACTGTTTAAAAGTGATGGTATCCCTACACTGGGCGCTCAACCAGACCCTACCTCTATCTTTGTGTGTGTGTGTGTGTGTGTGTGTGTGTGTGTGTGTGTGTGTGTGTGTGTGTGTGTGTGTGTGTGTGTGTGTGTGTGTGTGTGTGTGAGTGCACGTGTGTGTGTGTGTACTGCACGTAAGAGTGAAAATAATGGAGAGAGCACAACTTCATGTTGCAGCATATGATCTAATATCTGTGAAGCAATACTGACCACCACATTCTCTTCTTTCTATCTAAAGTGAAATTTCGTGTGCCTGAGATCATATTTATGTTTGTGTGTGTGTTTTGTATTTATATGAGTTTGTGTATTGCTGTGAGAGAGACCTTTACCTCCTACATCAGCAGTAGAACACAGAATGACTGTTGTCTACAAGAAACCTATATTCAATCTTTGTGTAAGATTCTTTCAGTTTTGATATATCGTCACCTCAAAGACTTTTTTGAGAATGAATGATCACAGTGTCAACAATGATTCTGATAGCTTGAAAAAGTGAGCTAAAACCTGTGAACTGCAGTTCTAAGTTGTCAAACAACAATGTAAGAACAAACGTTAATGTTAAATGGACTGCACAGATGCTTCATTTTCTCAGAAGACACAAGGTTTGAAATGTGCTGGCAGGGGTTTACTCTGGTTCTCCCTGCTTCCTCAAAATTACTAAAACATGCAGAGAATTATCTACACATCTGTATTCAATTTGAACTTCAAGAGGTTATTGACTAAATCAAATGTATCTAGTTTGGTTATAAAATAGTACACGATAAACACGGGATTAGTTCTACATAATGTATATTCATTTTATCATTACCACAGATGGTTCAATGATATTTATGACTGGAACAAGATAAAGAAACACGTTTTAGATTAAAGATTAAATTCAATTTATTCGTCCGGCGTGGGGAAATTCTCTTTTTACTCACAGTACATGTGTTAGTCAAATCACACACAATGTTGTGTACAGGCCCCTGAAACACAACACTAGGGCCCTATAGGTATGCAATTAGTCCAAGCAGTACAGGAGAGGCAGAGTGACGGGTCGTGGACTCGGCGTGTGTGTGTGTGTGTGTGTGTGTGTGTGTGTGTGTGTGTGTGTGTGTGTGTGTGTGTGTTTGTGTCCTCAGAAGCTAATGTTTGTCACAGTGAAACAACCCTGAGGTGGGTTTTAGGCATAACTACTAAAAATATATATAAAAAAAAAACAAACAAACTTACGAAGCCTTTTACTGTCCCAGGTAGGTGACATACTAGGAAAACAACAGCTTTATTTGATTTGTGGTTTTCTTAATGCTGACTGAATATGCAATTAATTGATATTGTTTTATTCCAAAATCAGCGGTCGAGTCATTCTTTCATTCATCTTCTTGAAGGATAAAGTAGATGATCATAATCATCTCTCCTTCAGTTCCAGCAATAAGGCTTTCAGGTGGCTAAGGACTTGGCCCTGCAATGAACTGGTGATTCATCCGGGGTGTACCCTGGATGAATCACATAGACAAACAAATATTCATGCTCATATTTACAATTCTGAAAAATTTTGTCCAAGAGTTTTTGGTGGAGAAAAGCTGGCGAAATCTGGAGGGTACCCACACAGACTCGGGAGGAAAACATGGAAACTCCGCACAGAAATGCTCCAGGGTGAATCGCAACTGGGACTTTCTTGCAGTGAGGGTGTACAGTGTTACCCACTGCACCATTGTACTGACCCTGACAACCACAAGCATTCAGAATTTAGTGATCCACAGTTGTTGCTTAAAGAAATTTATCTGAGAATGTTTCAGCCGGATCATACATATTCATTCTTCCTGAAAGCCCCCAGTTAGGGGTGCGCTTTGAGGAAGTGGAGTAGAGTTGGGATGACACTATTGTATAACCATTGCATCATAAATAACCACACCACTGGCTGGCTGGCTATTTGAAGATTTTAAAGACATTTCTTCATGCTATAAAACATAGACTAGTAAGTCACTATGTATTGATGTGCATAGGTTCATTAAGTCCATACAATCAAGGCACTAAAGATTGCCTTTGCATTTGTCTCTCTCTCTATGTGTGTGTGTGTGTGTGTGTGTGTGTGTGTGTGTGTGTGTGTGTGTGTGTGTGGAAAGTGTTTGTAGGTGTGTGTTTAGATTTAAAATCCATGAAGACATAATTGTCTCAGTTTGCAGTCTGATAGTTCAGATGTTCTTCATCCAGTGCACTGATGGAGCCTTGATTTAAGATGTAGTACAGCAGTGTAGCTCTTGTGTTAGACAAGATGTTCTACAGCTTTTACAGTGACAGCTCTGCGGTGGGATCTGCACAACTTTGTGTGTGTGTGTGTGTGTGTGTTTGTGTGTGTGTGTGTGTGTGTGTGTGTTTGTGCGTGCGTGCGTGCGTGCATGCATGCGTGTTTGTGTGTGATGAATCAACCCCTGCTTGACATGTCCAACAAGAATGTAGTACAAGCTCGAAAAACTCATGTTGCTTTTGGTCAACATGATCTGTGCTTTTACTCATCTAGCTAGGTTTTCTCTGGCGTTTAACAGTTTTTCACATTCTTCTCTTCTCTTCCTTCAATGAGTCTTCATTTGAACCTACAATTGTTTTGTTTCTGACAGAAGAGTATTTCATGTCTTGCAGAAATGATTGTAAGGCTGCAAAAACACAGTGACATCTACAATCTGATGTTGTTGATACTACGACCGAAAGATATGGAACTTTGCTCTGATACTGGTTAACTTCTGACCCAGTGACGTATAAGGAAAATATCCCCTAAAAATAACAACCACATACAATGCTGTGGTTGATCATGCCTGATCAGATTTGTATAATGTTTACTCAGATGTTCAGTTCAATAGCTGTCCAGTTTTAAATTAAGCCCTGTATTATTCTATTTCAACCGTGGTGACGTTTATTATTGGTGTGTGTGTGTGTGTGTGTGTGTGTGTGTGTGTGTGTGTGTGTGTGTGTGTGTGTGTGTGTGTGTGTGTGTGTGTGCGTGTGTGTTGGGGGTCAGGGTGGTAATCAGCCAAAAATGGGTTATCAGCTTTTTTTTGTTACGTGTTATCTGACAATGTGCCATCCTTTTGAAACCCTCAAGCAGATGGTCTGAAAGATTCGGTTTCTAAAGCACTTATTTATGAATGTTTTAAATTTTAGGGGATGTCAAATAATTTGGATAATGACAATGCAATTGTTACATTTATTAAACTATACTTTCTTTTTTCAAAACACACTTTTTGACATGCATCTGAGTTTCCATCTGTCAGAGGTAGTATGATAACTAGGGCAGAGAGGTTGGATTATATATTTTTTCTTTCTGTCTGTTGACCTTTTATGACTACATGGCATTACACTTACATCCCCACTGAAAACCCTGGTCTCTCTTTGTCCTTAATTTACTTTGTGTACAAGAGCTAGGGAGTTCCTGCAGAGCTTTACGACAACTCCACACATACACTTGGACACACACACACACACACACACACACACACACACACACACACACACACACACACACACACACACACACACACACACACACACACAGAGGGCCATTATAAAATGCCAATTTATATTTCATATGTTCCTGTTTGAATCTATTCGGGCTGCACAGTTACAAATGGAGGCGACATGGTTAAAGTATTTATGCTATGCAACCCAACAGTCTATCTATTAGTCATACAGGGGAGTGAAGGAAAACATATTCTTTGTCTTATATTCCATTTGTTGTCAGGATGGATTCAGTCATTCAGCATGATGACAACCAGGCATTACAAGGGGGTCATGAGGGGATGAAGGGAGGATACGATATTCTCACCAGTGTTTACAAGGAGAACATCATATTACTATGTAACTCTGTAAGTGATGGATGGACGGATGGGATCAGGAAAGTGTAAAGTTGTTGTATTAGAACTGCTTTTTACTGCTTTTTACCAGCTGCCCATTATGATTATTTGCTCAAAATGGAGCACCAGGTCATTATTCAGTGGTTTTGGCTATTTGAATTGTATTCCTTTAACAATATATTTGTATTTTTGAGCATTTTTTGTTCTTCACAATGTGTTTTATTTCTTTCTCATTCAAGCAAATTGCACTTGTCCAGTTGTGTACAGTTTGTGTTTTCTACTTGCACATGAATTGCCAATCAAAAGCAATAACTTGATTATTTGAAATAATTGTCTTTTCTGTTCTTTTTAGATAACACTAGGCTAGAGTTCAGCAGTGTTCTTTTATCTTTAAAGTTCATAACATACTGTATATTCCAGCACAAATCAATCTCCTGCTGTCTAGATCAACTTTCCTGAGCAGAATTTTACAGCATTAACTCATCAACTTTCACCGAGAATTGAAGACATAAATTCTCGGTGAAAAGATACACAAAGGGATCCATTAGACAAACAAGATTAAATTTTTGTTTTCAAAATAATAAAAGTTATTATGACAATGAGTAAAACACCAGACTTGTTTCATAGACCCTGGTTTGCTTGCAAATGGAAAACGTCAAAACAAATAAAGAAACAAACATTCAACCAACCAACCAACCAACCAACCAACCAACCAACCAACCAACCAACCAACCTAACAAACAAACAAGCAAGTTTAGAAATTACAAATGACTCAGTCATCTACATTTAAGTTAATTACCAATGACTAAGTAACCACTATAATAACTTGAAAGCACATGGACCATATTTCAATATTTGAGTTATCAATATCTAAAATTATGATCTCAATCGACCTTAATAGCAAACAACTTTTACTCATATTGTAATTCTTCCCTATGTAAAAATATATACTCATACTTGCACTGTGGAAAAGAAAAGCCCCACATCTATTTGTTGAATCACTTCAGGAACTAGATATAGTAATGAAACCACAAAAGTGGTAGTCAGGCAAACATCATGTAAACAAGGAGAAACTGGATGCTGCATTAGGCCAAATGACACTTAAATGTCAGGCATGCAATGCTGATAGTGATATGTCATGTAGCAAATAGCAAAACAAAAGGAGAGATGTTTCACAATGGTGTGACAATGAACCAATGCCAGGGAGAAAGGTAAGAATTAATAGCTACAAAGTGGAGTTGCTTGGAATGCATGTTTACCTCTGGTTAAATGCATATTGAATGACTTGATGGAACTTCAAAATAAAAACAAATACAATTTCAAAAGCTAGACAGAGGTGCACAGGGACATAATGTAATCACAACATGCTGGAACATAAGTTAGAAGTCTTTTAGAATTTCTCTAACATGGAAGCAACATTATTTTGCATGTAGGTGAGGAGGAGAATTTGCATGAGACATGAATTACTTATGAGAGCATAACACAAGTTTTTTAGTTCTGTAGGCAGCAATCAAAATTAATTACTGCTTTTGTTAATTTTTTATTGTCTCAACACACGACTGAGAAAATGCATTAGTCACTTAGCATCCATTTAATTTTTCATGACAAGCTGCTGGGGAGAATAAAAAGTCACCAAAGAGAAAACAACAAAATGGAAGTACATGATGCAGCGACATTTGTAATGTCCAAAGTGAAACAAAGAAATTTGCGTTTACCAAGACTTTTAAACAATTTTTTACTTTATAATCATGAATTTATATTGACAATTTTTTAGTGTTAGGGAGACTGACAAATCTGGAATTTGTGATTTTGTTGTTATTTTGTTTTCATTACAACTAACTCAAAATAAGTGCACTCAGACAGATTAGAATGTGAATAATTTACAGAACGCCATCTGTGGTCTAAAAATAACATTTTAATGTCAATTTTGTTACAATCATAATAAAATAAGGGATGTGCAGATATTTAAATCATTACTAAATAACTATGTTATTCCCAGTTCAAATTAATTGCTTCATTGAGCAGATTAAATAGTAACAGGAGATACATGCTGTAGGCCTCAGAGTCTTTGGATTAAAACCCTTTTGTCTTTGCTATGCTTCTCTCAATCCCACCCTTAATATTGGTGTGCTAATTGTTTGTGACAGGCCCCATGCATATTTTACACATCTCTTTTAGTGTCAAATCATGATGATGATTTGTCTGAAAATATGCCCAATTAGCTATTAATCTGTTACCTCTGTGCAATTAGCATTCTTTCTGAAGGGTTGTGGGGTGGGAGTGGGGGCTTCCTTTAACAGTTTGATTCCAGAGGTTTTCAATCTGATCAATAATACAGGCATTAATGAGGTGCAACCTGCCCCCAACTGAGGAGATTTCATCCAAAATTCATTAATTTCCTGTTTTATTAATCTGGAACCACAAGCTGAGATGTTCAAAGCTGCAGGAAGGCCAGAACCCATGGTGCTGGGAAAGAGGACAAGTGAATGAGAGGGATTGAGACTGAGGAATTATGTATGCATGTTCGCCAACTCTTCATCAGGAGCCCCTCCATCTGTTTCTTCAAAGTTACCTGGAAAGTCACTAAACTTTCCAGATAACTTTGAAAGAAAGTCACTAAGGTGTGGTGTTCGGTCCACACCGGCGTGGAGTGAATCTGGGGAACCTGCGGCCGCTCTGTCGGGCGTCCTCGTCTTATTCTTAAGGATTTCTTCACGTCACGGGATCTGTATTTCCTTTTCATCCCTGAGACGTGGCCGGATGTTGGTGAAAACCTCTGTTTTCACTGAACTTTTACCGGACGAGTGCTCTTACTTTAACTGTCTGAGGACGACTGGTCGAGGAGAAGGAATTGCGACTGTTTTTAAGAATGACTTTAAGTGTAGACAGATATTGCTGTCATCCTCCCTCAAAAGCATTGAGCCAAGCTTGTTTGAGCTGGGTCATCCTCACATGGTGCTGTGTGCTGCAGTCTATCGGCCTCCGAAGCATAACAGCATCTTTTTAACAGACTTCTTCTTCTTCTTCTTTTCTGGCTGATATTATACCAAAATATGACCGCGTCTTGATTGTTGAGGACTTTTACATTCATCTGTGCTGCCCTGAAAACCATTTAGCACAAGACTTTTAATCCCTTTTAATCTTGTGCAGTCTGTTCTTGGACCCACAAATGAACGTGGTCACACGCTTGATCTGGTTTTGTCTTATGATCTGTTTTTAACCTGGAACTCTGTGATGTGTTTTTCTCAGATCACAAACCTGTACTGTTTGATGCTGCTGTTCGCTTTCACACAGTTAAAACTCGCGCATCTGCTCGCAGATGTCGAGTTATTAACCTCTCCACCGCTGCTCTCTTTTCTGAGGCTTTTGGACAGAGGTGTGCAATTCTGGAATCTGTGTATGAGGATACGGAGGCTCTCAACTCCTGACTGAATGAAACAACCCATGCTGCCAGACAGAAGTGTAGAAGAGCAGAGTGAAAATGGAAAAAGGACAAACTACATGTGTCTTTTCAAATATTGAGGGATGGTTGGCAAAATTATCAAAACTCTGTGAAGAACGCCAAAAGACAATATTTCTCTGTCCCTATTGTTATGAACTCACACACACCTCGTGTGTTGTTTAAAGTTATCAATTCTGCTCTGAATCCACCAGCGACTGTTGGAACTGACGCCTCTCCCACACTGTGTGAAACATTTCTTAACTTTTTCATTGGTAAAGTGTCTTCTGCCAGAGCACTTGTTTCACTTCCATCCAGTGACCCTTCAATCTCAGTCTCCTGCACTACAGTGTTCGACACATTTTAATTTGTGACCCTGCCCTTTGTTCAGGAGATTAATCATTTGAAGCCCTCTGGTTCTCCTGAGGATACTGTTCCTTCTGGACTTTTTAAGGAAGTTTTCCAGGCTGTTGGCCCATCTTTTCTTGCAGTTATTAATAGCAGTTTGTCATCTGGAGTGGTCCCTGCCAAGTTTAGACATAAAATTGTTCAGCCTCTGCTTAAAAAATCTGGGCTGGATCCCACGATAATGACAAATTTTACACCCATCTCAAAACTGCCTTTTCTTTTCTAAAATCTTAGAAAAGATTGTGTACTCCCAGTTTATGGACTTTTTAAATGATCGTAACATTTTAGAGATTTTCTAATCTGATTTTAAGCCATTTAACAGCCCTGAATCAGCACTTTTCAAAATTTTTAATATCTTTTTAGCGACTGAATCTGGTCACTGTGTTGTACTTGTACTCCTTAATCTGACTGCAGCATTTGATACAGTGGACCGTGATATTCTGATTGCTCACTTAGAGCAGTGGGTGGGCATTCGTGGGACAGCACTTAAATGGTTTGAGTCCTATTTATCTCAGCGAACCTTCTGTGTCAGCCTCAATGATTGTGTATCCTCCACTGCCCCTCTCTTGTGTGGGGTACCACAGGGCTCTGTGCTTGTCCCTCTGTTATTTTCCCTGTACTTACTCCCACTTGGTGCAATTCTAAGAAAACATGGCATTTCTTTTCAATGTTATGCTGATGATAGTCAGATATATGTCCCTCTTAAGAAGTTTGACTTCTACAGTATAAAGCCGCTCCTTGATTGTTTATGTGACATTCAAACCTGGAAGTCACTGAATTTTCTCAATTTTAATCAAAAAAAAGACTGAAGTCATGGTTTTTGGTAGCACTTCTCAAACCCCCGTAGTTGATCTTAATTGGTTGACACAATACAACAAGACAGCTGTGAACAACTTAGGGGTGAAAAAAGGCTTTTTCCAGTTGAGGCTGTGGGCAAAAATTAAACCAATTTTAGGGAAAAAACCCCATTTTGAGACAGTAATCCACCCCTTTGTGACCACTTGACTGGATTACTTTAATGGACTTCATGTGGGGGTTAGTGGGTTGTGGTAGAAGAATTTCAGCTAAAATGAAAGGAAAGGTGTAGTGTAACTGTGGTGAGATCAGCGATGTTGTTTGGTCTAGAGACAGTGTCACTGAGGAAAAGACAGGAGACAGAGCTGGAGGTAGCAGAGATGAAGATGCTGAGGTTCTCTTTGGGAGTGACCAGGAAGGATAGGATCAGGAATGAGTACATCAGAGGAACAGCACATGTTAGAGGTTTTGGAGATAAAGTCAGAGAGGCCAGACTGAGATGGTTTGGACATGTCCAGAGGAGAGAGAGTGAATATATTGGTAGAAGGATGCTGAGTTTTGAACTGCCAGGCAGGAGGTCTAGAGGAAGAACAAAGAGGAGGTTTATGGACGTAGTGAAAGAGGACATGAGGGTAGTTGGTGTGAGAGAACAGGATGCAGAAGACAGGGTTAGATGGAGGCAACTGATTCGCTGTGGCGACCCCTGAAGGGAAAAGCCGAAAGGAAAAGAAGAAGATGTGGGGGTTAGTGGGTCCTCCACTGCGCGCCTTCAACTGGTCAAGAATGCTCCTGTCTTTTAACATGAACAAGAAAGTATGAGCACATTTCACCGATTTTAGCTTCACTGCACTGGCTGCCCACACATTTTAGGATTCATTTTAAAATCCTATTATTTGCTTTTTATTAGGGCTGTCAGTTTAACGCGTTAATTAGATTAACTAATTACACTGCAAGTTAACGCGCTATAAAAATTAACGCAATTGATCGCGAGTGACAAGTCCATGCGCAAGCATTTTAAATGTGGCATGCTGAGGGACCCATAGGCTGTAGCGACACGTCACTTCCTACCTGCGCTATTAGTCAAAAGCAGGGTGACTGACAACAGAGATGGACGCGACACAGGAGAGCGAGGCAAGCCCACTCGGACCTTTGGGCGGAGAGTTTATTTATAAAAAGAACAAAGACGGGACTATCAACATAAACGCAGTGATTCTGCGCTGCCAATCTGCGCTGTAGACGCCTCCGTCAGTCTGCCCCAGGGCAGCTGTGGCTACACACGTAGCTTACCATCACCAAGTATGAAAGAGGAGTGGATGAATAATGGATCCGATGTAAAGCGTCTTTGAGTGTCCAGAAAAATGCTATATAAATCTAATCCATTATTATTGTTGTTGTTATTATTATTATTATTATTATTTTTATTATTATTATTATTTTTACCTTTTGTAAAAGAGTACTTTCATATCACCAAAGCAGCTCCAGCCTAACATATCATTTAAATGCAAAACATGTCAAGGATACAGTTGAACGCTAGCTTACCCTTTTAAAGGAAAAGCCTGTTGGCATCTTGCTCTTGTTGTTTCCTTATTTAGAGGCATGTTATACTATTCATTTTGAATTGCTGTATTGAGTCAGCTTTAGTATTCATTTTGATTGAGAGTCTGCTTTTGTGCCTTATTTTATTTCTGAATTTTATTTATTTCATTTCACTGTATTTGTGTTGTACTTTTGAGAAATGCACCTGGCCTAATTGGTTTGCTGATGTGCTTGGCCTTTTCTCTTTTGAATTTCATTTATAAAGCACACTTAACAATAAAAATGTGGATTTCAAATCTTCTCTTCTTGGTGCATTCTATTGATTAGTCATGCACTACAATTTTGTAATGTCCTATAATTCAAGTTCTTTATTTGGGGGCCTTTAGCAGATATGAGATTAAATGCGATGAATTAGAATAATTAATTACAAATCCTGTAATTAATTAGATTAATTTTTTTAATCACCTGACAGCACTACTTTTTATTTTTATTTGCTTTTAAAGCCATAAATGGCCTCACTCCACCCTACGTCTCTGAGCTATTTCACCCATACTCGCCCAGCCGCTCTCTGGTCAGCTGACCAGCTGCTCCTCACACAGCCTAAAGTCTGGCTGAAGCTCAGAGTAGATCGCACATTCTCGGTATGAGCTCCTAAACTATGGAATGGACTCCCACTGCACATCACGCAGGCATCTTCACTGTCACATTTTAAATCTCTTCTTAAAACCCACCTCTTTTCCCTGGTGTTTGACATCATTTAGAGTGTTTTGCATATTATTTTCACATTATTTGAATTGTTTTTATCTGATTTTATTTCCACTTTTAATTCATTTCAAGTTAATTTTTATTGGATTTGTATTTGATATTTTATTTAACTGCATTATGTTCATAGCTTTATGGTGCATCTGTTGTTGTTTTTATCTACTGACTGTGCAGCACTTGGGAAACCTTGAGTTTACTTAAATTGTGCTATATACAGTAAATAAAGTGGATCAGAATGGATTGGATAAACTTGTAACGCCATCACAAACAAAGCTGCCTTTCATCTGCACTTCCACAGCAGTGGGTACATACTGTAGAGAGAAGATGACCTGAATCTTCATTTAAGGAACGTGTGATTTAAGTATAAACAACAGTTGCAAACAGAGCTTTCTGTTGTTAATGTTTAAAATGAAGTACAGCAGTTAAGTACATGGATACAAATTCAGTTTGGATATTTAAATATTGTTTGGACATCAAATTAAAGATGAAATTGATATAGTAAATGATCGTTGTGATAAATACTATTATGCATTCTTGACAATGCCCCATTTAGTTTACGGCTTTGTTAATAATGTATAAAATGTAGTCTTTAAAAAAATACAAAGGGGTGATGAAGAAGCTCAGAAGTATTGGTAATGGTGTTGTTTTCCCTTCTGATGGGAATATTCACCCACTTTGGAAATGACCATTGAACATTATCCAGTCCACGACATTATCCAGTCCACAACGCTGTAGCTATAGACCACTAAGTACAGATAAAGGCTTTGTTTGAATGCAGGCAACTGACTATCGTTTTAATAGTACCAGAGTTCATCTGTGGAGCTAGTCTTTGTGACATGAGATGATCACGTGTCTCATTTATGGAAATGTTCACAGCAGCTTATCTCCAGGTCCACAAATTTCAAGAGATGGAAATCTTTTTACATTTTTGCAATGATTAATCTTCAAGAGGTGCTTTCAAGTCTAAGACTGTAACAGGTGGATCTAATCTATATTTGTATTATGCATGTACATGATGATGATCATCAGAGCTTAGTTGGTGACACAGAGGAAATTTGATTCTTCTTTGATGGAAAAACTAAAGACAGAATTCAACCAGAAGAAGCAGCAAAATCAGCAATGGCGGCTTTCATAGCACTTGGGCCTATTAATGTTTTAATTTCATTATTATTCCAAATTATCCAGTATTTTTTTCTAATTTATTTACATATTGTAAGGATTTGACCTTCTGTGCTCTTTCCACACATTTTTTTAAGCTCACCCATCTCCATGCGCCTGGACCTCCCATGGCTGCCCTTGGCTCCATTTGCATTAATTTTCATGATTGCTCCATGCCTGTCTCTTTTTCCCTGCCTCACCCTCCTATTACCTGCCTGTCCACTTGGCTTTGCATCAGTCTACAGACAGAATCCACTATATTCACTTCCTTTTCAAAACCACAAGCATGGTTGAGGGGAGCTGTAGTCAAAATCGTTCAAGTGTGCTCGTTCACTTTTTTTAGGGGCTTGTCATTTCACGATTCTACCTTTCCCAACACTGCTGTCTTATAGAAGGGATTAATAGGCACCACCTCAGTGCTCTTCACACCAGTTTTCCTTTGCCTTTGAAAATATTAATATCTTTTTTTTTGTGTGCTGAATTTATGCATTTCAAGACAGCTTTCCTAACCCAGAAATATCAGTGAAATTTAACAAAAAAAATCAAATACATGAAAATATGTACACAGGTGTGATTTACCCAGAGTCTTCTAAAGCCATGTCACATTAAATATTTAATAATTCTTTGATTATAAAGTAATTTTTTATTATGAAACCATCCAGGCTCTGACACCGGCTCTCAACTTATTTTTAAAAAAATAAATATTTAGAAGCAGATAGTATGGTATATGTGCATATTTAAATGAAAATTAACAAATATCACAATGGAAACAAAAAAATCAATCAATAAAATCTTGTGAGTTGGCAGAATCTTCATGGTGCATTGCATCATTTACATGGTTGCCTTCGATTTGTGAAACGCTAATGAAAAATACTTAAAATGCTGATATTTAGCTGTGATGCTTCCCAGCATGTTCATATTAGTGTAACCCATTAAGATGACACAAATTCTTTATTAACATTTCAGATGAAAACTATGTTTAGTGGGAATGTCATAACTGGTGGAGGCATGAACACGTGTGTGAATAGAACTATTTTAATCTGCATTAAAATAATCCAGAAACCACTGACATGACTTTGACAGCATGGATACATAGCCAAGTGTTAATAACCATATCAACTGAAAAATTCCTGAGAAATTAGAATGGAATTACATCCACTTTCTCTATTTCCTGTTGAATAAAACATGAACATCTATCAACCAGGAGAGCATGAATAGTTACCCTGAAGTCCTACTGAATTATAGTTTACATTTGAAATAAATATTTATTGGTGCATGTGAACAACTAGAAACAAGGGAGCAGAATTTGATGTTGATTTAACTCACAGCCATGAAGTTCTGCTTTTGGATACTGGTCTGTCAGGAAGTGCAAATGCTACTGTAAATAATAATTGCCATGGAAGCACGCAAGTTACTGGATTACTTGAGGAATTACATAGAAAAGCCAGGAACAAACATACAAAGATGTAAATGCATATGAATTTGTTCATATCCAACACTTGAATAAAACAAAAAATTCTTAAACCCTCTTCGTCTTGCAAAAAAACTAACTGTGATCAAAACAACAGACATAAATTCAGTTTGTAATTTATCATAATTTACTCCAAAAGCCCTCAGTGTTGTGTTTAGGCTCAATGTATTTATTTATTTTTTATTAAGAACTAAACATAGAAGCATGCAAGCAGGCCTTTTAATATTTGTGATGTAGAGTATCATCCCACTCTCATGACAGCAAACTTATCAAGGCAAGGCCATATTGTGAAGTGCCTATGGTATAAAAAAATAAAACCACCTCATTATAATATTCATGAGCTCCCACATCCCCCATTCCTTTCTCTTCTTCTCACCTCTACTTTCTTCCCCCTTAACTGTCCGTCCCCGTCTTCTCCCCTGAATACTAGAGGTGACAGACAGAGGCTTTCCTGTCTCTTCTCCACAGCTCTTAAAAACAGAAAAGGTTAATTTGTTCTGTGAATACCAACTGCATGCATATAGCCATGCCCCTGTTCTTTAAAGAGAATGTTAAATTTTTAAAATCTTCATGTCCTAAGCAATTTAACTCCAAATGATCATTCTATAAAAGAATGCCGTGCAATAAAAAAATGTAATACAACCAATTTTGAAAAAGGTTTTAAAGGAGGCAATGCACAACCTGAAAAAAAGGTTGATTTTATTTTCACAATAAAGGAATTTCCGAATAGGCTGTGTGAGAGATTTTCATAGATTGGATAAAATGTCGTCTAATATCACGCAATATTTTGTAACTGTGTTTACATCATATTTACAGTAGCTATGCAAATTCAGTAACATGCCGTCTGGTTTCGCAGATCAGATATATGTTCACGATCCAACAGATGTATTCAGTTATAAATGCTCTCTGTTGTGTGTCAGACATTATTTTCTTTGGTATTAGTAATGTGACTTACTATTGTAAAATCATTTGAAAAAGATTTTTTGACTTTATGGCGACTTGCAGTGTGTCAAACATTTGAAATTGAGAGAGCTCACCATGGCATGTCCATGTTGACATGCCAGTTTTTCAAATAGCTGTATATGTATTGCTGGGAAATAAGTCCATCTCTCTGCATTTCATCTGCAGCCTTGTGCAACTGGAGGATGTGCTCATAACGTGTCAAAAGTGCATCCCACTGTGTTTTTTTCAGTGGGTTGGTCTTTATCCCATGTGCTCCTACTAGCACATGGGATAAAGACCAACCAGCAGATATCTGGGGTCGCTTTCCTCCCAGAATGTGTGAACCTGAAGAATCAAACCAATGTGTGTCAGTCTCGATTTTTTACCCCTGTGTTGTTAGTTAATCTGGACTCTTGCCTAACAAGTAAGAATAAATGTGCTGGAATGCCTCATCAGTGGTGTACCCTGGGGTCATCAGGTGTTTCAGCTCTTCTAAAATCTGTTCTTGTTCAGCCAACCACCCGGTGATAATCTGCTCCTGATTCTTGCATCCCAGTAGCAGGTAACCACAGGGCTTGTCTCTGGCCAAGGCCACTTGTTGAGTTTTTCTTGCTTCTTGCTTCACCTGCTTGGTGGCATTGGAGAAGGTGATCATGTGTAAATAAATAATTATTAATTCACTGCCTTCCAATAGTGTCAAACTCCCTGGTGCATCAGCTAACAACGTGTCTTTGGCCCTTGAAAACCAATGCTGGACAACCTCTAATTCTTGCATGTTAAATAAAAAGAAAAATAAACTATACAGTTTGAAAATCAATGTTAAGATGAGTTTAATTGCCTGACTAATTCACTTCATTTAAACTGAGTATTTTCTTACCTACTCAATCTCCCATTCTTTCGTGTAAGCATACACAAGACCTATTTAAGTCTATTGCTCATCCTGCCTCTCCTTATCTCTTGCCTCCTCACAAATAAGAACAACAAGCAGAAAAAGTCTGCTGGACACACACTGACACGACTGCACACATGTTCTAGCTGCCCTTGCTGGAAAATCTCTGCTCTGCAAACAAGCATCTGGTTGTTATCACTTTTTGCCATGCTTGCCGAGCAAAGTTTAAGCTGATTCTGTGACAACCCAAACTGAGCCTCCCCGGCATTTTCTTATAGCAAGGCCCCTAATCTGCCAGACCGAGGGAGAGACAGAGAGTGGTCCACTCTCTAATTTGACAGAGAAGCAAGGCTTGAAACAGCACAATTAAAAAGATACTGTTGTGTTTACACTCACTGGTCTGTGTTACTACTGAATGGAGGACATAAACAGCTTAGCTGCAGCCAGTGTAAGTGGCCAGCTTGTTCCTCTTCTTGCTGAATGCCAGAAGAGCCACTGTATACTGTCACACCACATTTGACAGGAATTTCAAATCTGCAGCATTATGCACTACCCACAATAAACCTTGTGTTGTTTGAAAAGCCGGCATTAAACAGCACAAAACTGGCATCAGAGAAAGGAAATAATTTGATTTTGTCTAATCTGGTCGAGGGGAGGGGAATAATGTAATCCCTTCCGTGCTCTGAGATTGCATGTGAGCATGTGCCTGTATCTGTGCCTGTGCAAGTTTTTGTATGAGCGCTTATGTGGGATTGTGCATATGCATCGGTCACATCAGAGACAGAGGTTTTTGAAAGCTGATATTTGGTCCATAGTGAAATAGTATCTAAGGCTCCCATAGGTGATACTCATACAGTAGATAATAACAAGAGACTGATTCAGAGCTGGAAATCCATTGCTCTCTCTCCCTCTTTTTCGCAAGCACTAACACACACACACACACGCACGCACGCACACACACACACACACACACACACACACACACACACACACACACACACACACACACACACATACACACGCACGATCTCTCCTGTCCTCATGGGCCGTTCAGAGCCCCTTTGTAAATGCTTCAGGTTTTATGAGCAGTGCAGATGTAAATCCTCACATTCTCCATCATATCTCTTTGGCATCCCCTTGTCTCTATCTTTCATCATGTCTTCTGGGAAGCGGTCAGTGCTGAGAGCCAGAAACTGTGAACAACAGACAAAGATTGTAGGATTCTTGTATCTTAACCCACTCAGACACAATAGACCTGTATCAGGGCGATTGTTTCCTCCAGTGACTCTCAGGGACGCTTTGAAAAAATTGAAAAACAAAAACTTTCTCTGTCACACATGTCTGCTCCATCACAAGCTGCCATTGTTGCTTCTCTTTGATGACAAGCTTGAACAAAACATCAAACTAATCTCACATGCTTTCACTCATTAGAATCCTGGATCATAAAATGAACATTTTTCTATTGTTCAACCAGACTGTTGTTGCAGCATTTATATGCCAGGATTGCACTCAGTCATTGTTGCTTGCTGTTTTGTTAGATGAAAGCTACTGTACAGTTATGACTGCATAATAGGTAATCAGGTTTTGTGAGAAAAGGGTCTTTTCTCACTTTGTCCTTGTTGCTGGAGGGATCAAGGGAATGATTAGCAGGGCGCATTCATCCAGAGAGAGGAACAATCTGTAGAGTACATTGTCTTGTGTACAACAATGAACTGTGAGGCTCATTATTATCTGTACGATCATAAACCACATGGATGGTTCAGATATAATGCTTACACAACTACTGAGCAGTTTGGTCTCATGTACCCGTCTGAGTACTTTCCTCTGGATTCAAACATGGACTTTTGGTGAATTATTTGAAAAACATTCAGAGACAGTCGAGTACTTTTTTGCAGTGAGCCAGGGACATCAGATACCGCCTTAAATTGTGTTGTCTTTCTATTTTTATTTTACTATATGGCACCACGCCTGGAGTTTGCCCCACTTCACATCCTTAGTCAGCTGGGATAGGCTCCAGCTCCCCGCGACTTGCACGAGCGGATGAAGCAGTTAGAGAAAATGAATGAATGAATTTATTTGTTAGTAAATATTAATTTTTTCGTTGTTTATTCAGTGCTTTTTTTGCTGCTGGTCTTTATTCTGATTTTTTTTTTTTTTTTTGCTGTGTGAATAGTAATAAATAAAAGCACTGACTACACCAACATCTCTCAAACTGAGCCCTAAAATAACCAAAAATCCTGAGTCCTACTATCAGGCTATCTTGTCTGTCTGCTTCCTGAACCCCTGCACATCGGCACAACTCTTTGGGTGACTTATTTACCTGTCGAGCCTCTCTGTGTACAGCGTTGTCAACAAGATGTTCGCACTCAAAGGGGAAAATAACTGCAAATATAAACATGGTGAGGTACATCTTGAGCTGGAACAAACCTGCTTTTCTGACAGCTTGACAGTCACCTGAGGGCGAAGCAGATTCCAAAATCACTGTCCAACCGGCCACACATTGTCTCGTGTTGTCTGACTTATACACGGACACACTCTCACACACGGCTACACGCACACACAGCTGTCCGCAGAGGGGTTAAGCAGGAAAAGAGGCAATGTCTGGCTGGGCAGCTGTACGGTCAAGCAGAAATATCAGGATGTTTCCCCCCCAGCAAACTGCTAGTATCAGTGGTGATAGACAGACAGTCTGACAATCAGACTCTCTCTGTCACTCACACACACACACACACACACACACACACACACACACACACACACACACACACACACACACACACACACACACACACACACACACACACACACACACACACACACACACACACACACACACACACACACTTGAACACATACATTGATCAAGAAAGAAATGCACAAACAAGACTGTTCCTTTTTTGTAGGCAAAAAAGGAACAACAATATTATCTCAATAAAAGTACCATTCAAAGGTTAAGGGCAGTATGTTTACTCCTTTTGTGCCAGTTGAAAAGTTGAAAATTTCTGCCTATTCTTCATTCTGCTGCCTATTCTGACAGATTAGTTTCACCATGAAGAGTGTTGTTTACATTTGTTGCAGGACCAGATTTGATAAACTTTGTTGGTAACTGCTTCATTGTTGGTTAACAAGCTATGCATAGTTTGTTAACCAATATAATCCACCTCTATTAAGGAATCAGGTAGAATATATTAACATCTAGTTTAGGTACTGACCTATTAATACGTTATATCTATGCGATACTCCTCCCACAAATAGTTACCTTACCTATGGCACATGACATAATGTCATTGCTGTAAAACAAAGGCACACAGCCTTATGCGTGAGGGCCACCAAGTTCAGCCTGAGGATCACAAAACTGTACATGTGAAATTCACCTTGTACTCAACTAAGCAATGCTATACTTAATAATTAAACCCTGAAATCCTTTACTAGGCTCAAATTCAAATCAATTCATGTTTGGTTCTAATTTTGCAGTTCACATTTATAGCCATAGAGGTCACTGTTGCTTTACAGACTACTTTACACCGGTTGAGTTCCACCTAAACCTCTTCCTTGAGAGTAACTTAACCAGACTTTTTCTATAGATATGACACCACCTTCTCGTGCACACATGATATTGTTTTCTACAAGTGGCTTCTGTTAGTTCAAAAGTCTCATGTTTGAAGTAAACTATGCTACTGTGATTCAAGCTACTGTACATATTCAACAGTGTGTTAAATATATAGTATAACTGGTTAACATTTTGAAACCTTACCCTTCAAGCTGTTATTCAGATGTTCACTGTGGTGCATTGAGAGGTGGATTTCTACATGTGGTTTTTCCATTCTGACTAGTGGCTCCTGAGAGTGTCTGAGAGTTAAAGTACTTAAAGCTTAACCTCAAACTAACCTCAAACACTTTTAACAGCACATGAAAATCACTTCACATGGTTAAATCCATGGCTGCGTGCATATCTCAATGTTGTACTGAAATTATGGTAAACATACTGATATTCTGTTTCAATCAGAAAAACAAAACAACCTAGTTCAGGTCATTGTCACATGGAAGTCAGTTATTAAACTCGGGATTAAAATGTTTGGTAAAAAAATACACCTGAAAATTAATTATGTAAAATGTATTTCATTTTAAAAAAACAAGCAGTATTGTTCACTAAATTGCTCCAAAACCCCCTATTAGTGTCTGGTGTAGCTCTTACATAGTACATAATAATGCTTTTTATCTAAATAGACAGGTGTGAAATCAGACAAAACTACAAATGCATTCACAAACACTTATTTTTTTTGTAAGTAACTGTCAGCTAGCATCCTTTACTATGCAGCAACAACGAACCCTTCACTTCTGTTATTTGTTGGTTTGTATTTGCACTGACATTTTCACACCAGCACGCTGGAATCCCAAAATTACTTGAGCACATCATATTGATTGTCAAAACTGACTCACAAGCAGTTGTTTCTGGAACTGGATGTGATCTAAAAATTTAAAATAACATAGAGTGTACATCTTGACATTAACTTCAGCTTTAGGCATCAGTGATTGGTGTAGCTCACTATTATCTTTTACTGAAAAAAATCCTTTGAGCAGTATTTGAAAATTTTGCATGTTCACTCTAGTTTTCAACAATTCAACATTGTCAACAAGTTTGGAAAAATGTATTTTTACAAGTATACCTCACCCTGAGTACAGTTTGCCAAATAAACATGCCTCCAGGCTAAACTGAAACTAACCATTCCTAGTTCTGTAGTGTTCTTTGTTTATGACTGTATTTTCAATAATATATGGTTAATAGAAATCTATTCTAAGTTTACAAATACTTTTTATTTTCTAAAGTTTTACAGAAAAAAAATCACATTTTTGCAAATGCAATTTGGCAATATTTACCATACATCACAGATGCTTTATTCATGAATGAGTAATAAAGTAAAATGCTTTTAAAGTTATACGACAAATACAGAAATGATTATAATTTCTAAGTCGAGTAAAGTGATTTGTTCTGTGCATTTTTTTGAAAACCGACGTATATTGAGAGCGATGTAACTCAGAACGATGTAAGTAGAAAAGGTAGAAAAGGATGATAGTGTCCTCTGTTTACAGTTTTTAAATTATATTGCGGTTTTCAGAAAAAATAGAAATCAACCACATGCACAGCCACAAAAAATACCTCCAGTTCAGTTAGGCTGCACACAGTATATTTGCACAGCGAGGTCACAGAGTCTGTGTCTGTGTGTCAGGCCTTCGTAACCCAGACATAATGCGTAAAAGTATACAAAATGTGCAAGTGTCCGTCGGACATGCAAAGCAAGTTCAGCACACCTCAGTACAAGCTGACAACCATGCCCACATTTAACACATGAACTACAAGGGCCAAACATTCAGGCACTGTTGGGTTTTTGGGGGGTTTATGACATATATCACCAGAGACTCACCAGAGACTTTGCAGTACAGTATTTGGCCTATCAGCATTCCAAACCCTCTCTGCACCACTCCCAAATTCTCAGTTCCATCACATGACAAATGCCATGGCAGGATCCTCCCTCTCCACGGTCTCCACTGTAGATCAGTTAATTATTTGTTTCAATGAGTGGCAGACTGCCTCCAATTTACTTGCTATGTGCATGTTTATACACACAACACACACATGCACACGCAGAAATGGTGTGAGAGAAGGAAAGAGAAGCAGGAGATTACACACTGCCACAGTGATTCCCATTGTGCAAGTTCAAGTCAAAATAACAAGTCGGATTCTTATGAGTGGCTGTAATTAGCTGCTGCCAAATGATGTGATGTGTAAAAGAGTGAGTGACTGCATGGCGTACTTCTGACTCACCTTGTTAAAAAGTCTTTAAGATGGGCTTGTATGTCATTCAGGCTGTAAAGCCTTACACCTATCAAGGGAGTTTGAAGTCATTTTGGCATGTAATTATCAAAGGACCACTTTGTGATAGATGGTAGAGTCAATGACAGAGAGATCAAGGGAGCAGGAGGAAAAAGGAGAGTGAGACACCTTGTCTGAACTTCTTTATAATTAGAGGCTTTTCTTACTTTGATTCACAGTTTTCTAATAAATCCTTTTTAAAGTTTAAACATATTAGACTTACAGACTACCTGAGGCACATCTATGCACCCGTCAAGCAAGCAATCCTAATGACCTGTCAAAGGGAAAACTAACTGAAAGTTAACTATTGGTGACAACAAAATTCCAACACTAAATTTTCTGAAAAGAAATTGTACAAATAAACATTTGACTACAGGGATATTATTTTTTTGTTGTTACTGATTTATTATGCCCCAGTGGTATTACCACTGAATTAATTCACACACAAGTTCAGAAGTTCATAAAACAAAAACAAGGATTAAGTAATTATGCATGTTCGCATACTGATTGAGGAAACTCCATAAACACTATTTTATTTATTTTCGTAATAATTCATCAATCTGTTTTCTTTTAAAGACTGTCATTAATCTTGAACAGCATGTATGCAGGCACCATCTATGAAATGTTTGTGAAACAGGTTTTGATAAGTTGAATCGTTTGACTACATGCTCCATCTTTGTACAACAGTGTATAAAAAAAGTTTTGATAAAAGCCACCCTGATGTTGCTGACATTGTAACATATTTCATGTATCTCATCATGAAAAGGAAGCTCATTAATTTCCTTATACATCAAAATTCCTCACATCACCTTTTCTCAATGTTAAAATACAATTTCATCTTTAAGTTCAATTTTATTCAACCATCCAATTAATGTCAATCTCTCAACTGATCCATTTATCCACCTCAAATAATAAGTTAATCTCTTGATAAAATAAACATAAGTGAAAGTGACATTATAGGTTGGAAATGTTGTAAAACAATCTGCATCTGTATTTTGTTTTCGCAATACAGCATTCCCTTATTCGTGCATCAAGATGTGCGGCTTCACTACATCGCAAATTTTTAAAATTATATGCATATTATATATTGCCCTCGACGAGTTGAAACTTACATCTCAAGTGAGAGAGCGAGAGGCGAGGATCAAGTGTCTCCCATGAGCTGTAGTCACATGAGACACATGCAATTGGCTAACAGCATCCGTGTTTGCGCTGCATTCTGAGACTCACGGTTCCTCCTGCAAGTTTATTTTTCCCTTATGAAGTGGCTGGGGAGCATGGGACTTCAGGATCTAAGGGTTAATTTCCTGTGTCCACTCCCTCACGCTCATGAAGGTTGAGGCTGCCTCTACACTGGTATATTCTGGAGTCAAATGTGTCAAGTTGTGATCCAACATATTCAGAAGGGGATGGACAATGGCACTGTATGCATCCAAACCATTAGCATACAAAAGGTTAGTGTCTGACTCTCCTTGGAAAGAAAGTTAACATGCTGGTGGAAGCTGGGGAGAACTAACTCCAGGCTCAACAATAATACATGTGTTGGGGTGTTGTGTCTGGAATATAGACACAATGGTGAAGATACATTCTGTTGCTGCCACTGCATTAACTGACAGGGGGAACATAAACCCTGATGATGATGATAACAGAGGTATATTCTCTGGGTAGATAATTAAGCTTTATTTCCACAGCTATCAGCTGAATGTGTGGATTGATTATACCAAATACTCAGTTTGGTTCCATCCCTGTGGCTTCACTATTGGTTGGTCCAGAGCTCCAGTATTTAACAACAGGAACCCATAACAGAAGTCTCCTTATGGTACTTTACATATAGAGCTGGTCTAAACCAGTCTCTCAAGCCTATTTACAGAAACACAACAGAAATTTCCAGCAACAAACAATGGCGAGGTAAATTCTTTCTTTTAACAGGCAGAAACCTCAAGCAGACTTCGGCTCCTAAAGGATGGTTGTCTGCCTTGACCAGTTAAGATTACAGAGGGAGAAAGAAAGAGAGATAGAGAGAGAGAGAGAGAGAGAGAGAGAGAGAGAGAGAGAGAGAGAGAGAGAGAGAGAGAGAGAGAGAGAGAGAGAGACGAGAAGGGAAATAGGGACAGACACAAGGGGGGAAACAGGGTAAACACATACAGTAGTAGATGTATAGTATGAATGTACATATAACAGATAATTACTATCTAGTTAGCTATCTCTTAAATATTATCACAGCTGCATGGACAAATGCATGATGATGACAGAGGAAGGGTAGCAGAACCCCAGTCGATGGATAGATGAGGGACGATGCTGGAGGCAGTAGGGGAGCAGGTCCACAATGGATGGAAAGATGAGGGGTGAACCTGGGAAGCCGTGTGAGTACACAGAGAGGCCAGTGTAGAGAAGATAATGGGTCAGAAAGAAGGAGGAGCAGAGAGAGGTCCAGAGAGGAGGAGAAGAAAAGAGATCAGACAGGAAAAGGAGCAGAGAGGAGCTCAGTGTTGTGAAGGTTAGGAAAGAAAGGGTCAGAGAGGAAGACGAGCAGAGAGATCAGACAGGAGCAGCCTGAACTGTCCTAACTATGAGTTTCATCAAAAAGTTTTAAGCCTGTCTCGCGGACTGCGGTAGGGCCATTGAATCACACAATAAGAAACTGTCCCAACTGATGACAATTAGTGCAGATCTATCAATAACCTTTAGAGCAAAGTGGCTGTCAGGACTTCTACAAGTTAAAGAAATTAAACTAAAACCCACCCAGTTATTCAACTCCAAAATTCCATGGTTTGTCCTTTTTCCCACAATGTCTGCTCTTCCATCCAGTTTCATTATACTGAGCAAGTAATTTCACTAAAATTGACAGTAATAATGAGTAAGTAATGAAAAATAATTTAAAAAATAACTTCACCTTTGTCCAGTTTTGATTTGTATTACAAGAGTACATATTGTGAAATAATGAATGTTCTATATCTGTATGCCATAATGTGCCCATTCCTGTGCTTCGGAGCTGAACTGCTGCCACGCAAAGGAAAGGGCATGATGATTCAACTCAGAGATAACCACCAAATCTGTTTTGTACATATGCACGGCATTCCTGTTTAGATGATGTGTAAATATAGAACCGAGGTTCGTTCAAATAGAGGGGTCTTTCCAATTTTTTCTCTCTAGTTTGCACCACTTTCACTACATTGATAATGGACAAAAATACTGTCAGGACAAAATTACAAATTATTAAATTGTAAATTACAAGACTTTTCTGGGAGTAATATTTAACCAATGCAGAAGAAATGCCAAGCCACATCAGAAACACATTACATTACGCATTGAGAGAGACGTGCCAAGGGACAAACACTTTCTGCTTTTTTCTTTATCCAAGTCATATTTATTTTATTAGATGTATTCTCTGTGGGCTTCACGCTGGCAGGATAGCCATGCACTGAGACATCCACTCACATACACACAAATACACCACATGTGACAGAACCCCAGATGTCCACTGGTGCATGTAGTGATTCTATGTTTTTTTCCTCTTAGAGTTTCATTTTTTCATTCATCCATGGAGGATAACAAACACCAGCAGCCAGACATAATTAGTATTGGGGAAGGCACAAAGAGTAGCTCCTAATGACTACAAACATCTATGTGGCTGACTTATGTGTATGTAATTGAAAGTGGGTGGAAATCAATAGCATTCAATGAAAACTAATTGAGAGAGGTGAGAGTGGGGAGCTGTTAGGCGTCTATTAGAAGAGGCAGACCACCACAAAGATTCTTCAGTCAGTTAGAAAAGTGCTCTGAGCGCAAATTTGTGTGAAACTGTGCATGAAAAAGGCTGAACAAAATACCCATAATTCTTCTATTATTTAGTAACTTTCAGGCAACATGGAGTGATGGGAAGCAGATAGAAAGGAAGGAATACAAAGGCATTGACTCAGAATTTGTTTGTTGTGGGTGGATTTTCAGTTTCTTATAAAAGAAAATAGTTTTAAAACTCACTGTAGAAAATTTGCAAATCAACCTTTTTTTCTCGCCAAAAAACAAAAAAATTCAAACAAATAATATAGTTGCCTCAAGATACACAGTGACCCATTTTTTTATATAACACAATGGAAAAAACAATAACGTTTGATCACACACAGGTTAATATGATTAAAAAATACAAATAAATAAAATGGAATACATGAACCCAAAAGATATATTACTATTGATTTAATTAATTAATAGGCATTCCCATATAGTTATACAGTATAAGTGATATTTGAGCCTAATAAAAGGGAAGATGTTCTGTCAGGTAATGACAACGAAAGGGAACCAAGAAAGAACAACGGTTAAAATGTGATATCACCTATATTTGTTTTTGATTCGAATTCTCTTCTTTTTATTTCATCTAATCATTGTTTATGTTCCATTTTTCAGATCTGTATGTTTCTACATTTTTGCCACCTGATGTGGTCCCTTGGTGTGAAATCTGAAGTCAAAGTGTTAGAAAAATATCTCTGACTCACAAACCTGTAAATCTAGCAAAATATTGCACATTTACTGAAGTGATTAGACCACTGCAGACTGAATAAACAGGATAATATTGGCATCAACGTTAAACACTTGGGCCACCAGGACAGATATGGATACAGACGTCTGCCAAGTTCAGAGGGGTCTGTTTACACCGAAAAATAAACCCTGGAGTACTACAGAAGCCAACACTGACAATAAAATGAACACATTATGTATCATGAAAAAAGGACATTAAATATGCTTTTAATACATGTAGTACACCATGTTGACACTACATTAGTTTACAACTCTTATCAAGTGGCAAATTACAGCCCACATAAAACTGTACAGACACTCCAAAGGACAGTCCTGGCTCTGATACACTCCAAATATCACCTATGACCCCCCCCCCACACACACACACAAATACTCACAATTACACAGAGATTATAGGTCCAGTGACCAACAACTGCAGCCAGTTCTCTCTCTCTTACTCTCTCTCTCTTGCTCTCTCTCTCTCTCTCTCTCTCTCACACACACACACACACACACACACACACACACACACACACACACACACACACACACACACACGCACACACACATGCACACACACACATGTCAGTCAACCATGATTGTTGGCTGTGGCCTTGCCATAATCTCTCTAATTATATACACAGCTAGGCTTACTGTTTCAGTGCAGAGACCTGACAAAATACAACCTACTAATCTTATTTGCGCATAGTGGTACTCACCTGCTGGGTGAGAAAAAAGAGAGCGAGAGGAGAGGAGAGGAGACGAGGTATTTCACATCAAAATACAGTAATGTCATGTGTACTTTGTTTATTAAAATTTTATTACTAATGCCAGATTTTGCAAATATAAATAAAATGTTAATTCCTGTTAAATTATGATCCCAAGTTAAAAAATAATAATTGTAAGTTAATGTAATTTTCTGATTTAAAAAAAACCAAAACTTTTATCTTTCTTTTTTAAACACATTTTTATTCATTTGGAAGGTAGATGTTAGTAGAATGTGAAAGACCATTTTTTTCTTTTTTTAATCCACCAACTCGTAAATGCTTAACACCCCATCACTCCAACCCTGGTCCTACAAGAGCTTGTTACAGAACTGCGGGAGTTGGAAATAAAGCACATTTCTCCTTCTTATCATAAGCAGGTGAACAAACGTCGGTAAACAAAAAATAACAACTTGCAGAGAGGTAGCTCTTTTGATGCACTAAAGAAATACATTTAAAGTAGACTAGCGGGAACCTGTGGAAATTCCATGATAAAACAATCATTTCAGACTTTTTTTGTTTTCTTTTTTTTCTTTGCCGTCACAATAAAAAAAAAAAGCTGTGTCCGATGAAGCTGTAACGGCTCCGTGTGTGTTGGACGGACAAACACGAAGACGAAGGCCGCTCTGGCATTACTGTCCGGCCATCCTGGTAGACGCCGACTTCGTGAGTTCTGTCCTGGTGAATAAAGCATCGGGGTTCCCCACATGACAAAGTGAGGTCCGTCACAATAAAATAATATAAACCGCTATGTTTGATGAAGCCAAAATGGCTCCATAAATGAGAGACATGGACAAATGTGAAGACCGGAGTTTACTTGGCTAGTGGCCCCAACTTCCAGGTAGATGCCGGAAGGCTGACAGCGTGAGGTTTTCAAGTGAGCTTATTCAAATATATTGGTGGAGAGATAACACTAATACTAATGGATAAAGTAAGCAAAGAGGTAAATGAAATATAAGTTTGTCAATGGTTACCATTTTATTTGACTTGTAATTTCTTTGATTTAGCTATGTAATTAATAATACAGCCTTGAATTTTCAAGTTGTCCCTCTCAATTTATACTTAATTTTCTCCAGGTCTAATTATGACATGAGTTCCTTAAGCCACAGGGCAGCTTTGGGTGCAAATGGTGACTTCCAATCCAACAGAATTCTTCTATGTGCTAATAAGAATACAAAAGCAATACTGTCCTTACACTTCCACCTTATTGCAGAAATAACCACTCTAAAAATGGTCATTTCTGCACATGGTGACAGATCTATTTTTGATGCCTTGGCAAGACGTTTGAAAATAACTGTCCAGTAATCCTGCGAACAGGGGCAGCACCAGAACGTGAGTCATGTTTCCTGGAGTCATATGATATCTATTGCATGTATATGTAATATTGGGAAATTGTTCTCATAGAGATCTGGTACCTTACGGCTAACATGCATACAAATACTTAAAGCTGTTTTTAGACACTTTAGAGAATGTTCCCATCGCATCTGTGGCTACCTATATTGCAACTTGATGATTAAACTGAAACAGATAAAGGTTCAATCGCCACAGCGAACAACAATGGTCTCAAATGGCACCCTTGGCAAGTTCCTCTGCTAAGTGTGAAATATTGGGAGTTAATTTATCCTGACGGACTCTTTAGAGGGAGTGTATGAAAGTGAAATTCAAGAAATATACTTAGCAGAACCTCTTTAAGACCTCCAACAGATAGCTCAGTTCCCTATTGGAAGCATTCTCTCCATCTCCATCCAGAGAGATTACTATTTCTGTTGTCCCCATGGATGTTATAGAGAAAAGAATGTCAAGGAGGCAACAGCTGTTGGAGGAGTCTTGACTTTTCATGAACCCACTTTAGTTGGATGAAATGATGTTTGACATAATCAATTCAAGTTGCAAGGCCAGTTTTTTTTTTTAGTTAGAATCTTATAATCAGCATTTAAAAGAGAACTGGGACAGTAAGAAGTATTGTCCCATTGTCACTGAAACTGGGTGAAGACGAATCATCTTCACCTGGTTTTAGCAACAAGATTATTGACTCCTCAGTGAGTGTATGAAGTAGGTCTCCCCTGTCCAGAGAGTCACTGAACATAAATTAAGCAGGGGACTTAATTTAACACAAATGTTTTGGAAAAACTCTAGGGTAGCCTTCTTGACCAGGGTGCTTTGCCAGTTTGCATTAATTTAATTGATTCTGTTATTTTGTGAATTTCTAATGGTTGATTCATTTCACTCTGAGTCGATATGTATGGAAAATCCAGCTTATCTAGAAAACTCAAATTTGTTTAGTCAGTTGGGGACTGTGAAGTGGGTAACTGAGAGTAAAACGTTTTTAAAAGCTTCATTGATCATTAATCTCTTATCTGATGCAATTCTCACTTGTCCAATCCTGCTTATTAAAAATGTCAATCACAATATTTTTATTTTCCTCTGTACATAATCTATATGGAAGATGACTGATTATTTTTCTACTTGGATGCCTTACATCAGAATATATGATTTTGCCAAAGGAGGTGCGATGCAGACAGTGTTTAACACAGACACACACACACACACACACACACACGGTTCAACACAGCTACACACCCTATGTAAATAATGTATGTGTCTTAAAGGGTTTCACCCCACTGTGACTGACCCACTTCAATTAGAACACTTTGCACACATCTTTTCCTCTCTTCCTCATGCAACGTGTTCCCCTCCTGGGTGTTTTTCTACAGTTTCACCCACACTGAAAGTCATTTTCTCTTAATGAGCTTCATTATGTATAGTTTCAAAATGAACATGGCTTTTTTGTCATGCCACACTAAGATGTGGGCAATCTTCTGTCGTATAACATTTCTCACTCATTCTTTCTCTCTTTCACCGTGTCTTTCACTCCAGTCTGTCAAAGGAGAGGAATGCCCACCTTGAGTCCTGGATCTGAGCTAAGATTCTGCCTATAAAAAAATATTTTTTTAAATTTTTGGATTGTGTCTCCAACTGTTTGCTCAAGCGGGATTGCTGGGTCTCTGCAAAATAAAGTGTCAATCTAGACCTGCTTTTCTTGGAAAGTGGATTGATATGACTTCTGTTATGGTTTAGCACAGGGGTATCAAACTCATTTTTACCGAGGACCACATCAGCATGACGGCTGTCCACAAAGGGTCAGAATTAACTAATAAATGTTACTAAATGTAACTCAAAGTAATGTAAAATAAATATAACGAATCCTTAATGTTAAAAAACTCTTAATTTATTGCTTATTTAAGTTACCAACATTATAAACATGTTTGCTTGTTGCTCTGTTATAACATACATTCTTTTAATTTGTCAGCTTATGAAAACCACAGAACTCCATAAATCATGATCAAACTATCCAAGTGAATAAAGAAAAATAACATCAAACGCAAGTTAGGACATTAACTTGGTTTATTGCCATAGTTAAATTAGGCTTAAATGCGATTTTTGGTCAAAGCACACTTTAGACACTCTGATCTTTTATGCTCTCGTGGGCCACATAAAATGATGTTGCAGACAAACATGTGCATGCATGTTTGTCTACATCTCTGTGTGGCTCCGTGGTGCACTGGCATCGCACCCGGAGTGTCCCTTGCCCCACGCCCAAGCCAGCTTGGATAGGCTCCACCTCCCTGCAACAGCAGATGAAGCAGTTGGAAAATGGATAGATGGATGGTTTTAGCTACGTTATGGTATACCGTAATATATTACACTGTGGTGTTGAATTTCATTTCATGATCATCAATTCTAAGTGAGCTTGTCATTCTGAATCCATCCCATTATTCTCTTAAATTTCCCTATCTTACAGGTGCAATGTTTCAGCTTACTTTGTCACCCCGTCTTTTCTATTCCTGTGTTGTTTAGATCCCCGGATCTCTTAAATTTAGTGAAGGCCTTAACCTTACCATCATGTCTTTGACAGTCCCCTCTTTCTCGTTACTTCCACTCATCTTAAGTGGAGGCCTTGGTCAGGTCTAGTCTCCTCCAAACACATCTAATTACTCCAATGCCAAGCATTTCCCATCCATCACATTATCTTTCAGGGGTGAGGTATTAGTGCTCCCCGTCCCAGCAGCCAATTACCTGCAGCCTTCTTTTTAAGTCACCTGCATTGCAAATGTGACCTTTACTTAGAGGGCTGATTGCATGTTTCCTAGAGTGTGTAAGGGAACACGGGATTTGATGTGTGTGTGTGTGTGTGTGTGTGTGTGTGTGTGTGTGTGTGTGTGTGTGTGTGTGTGTGTGTGTGTGTGTGTGTGTGTGTGTGTGTGTGTGTGTGTGCGAGCCTTACAGAAACAGTGTGTGTGATCTTTGTTAGGGATGTTTGTTTGTTAAGAGAATGAAAATGCATGTGTGTATATATGTGTGTGTGATCATACATATGTTCTAAGTGCCAGCATATGCTGCAAATTGTGTGTGTGTGTGTGTGTGTGTGTGTGTGTGTGTGTGTGTGTGTGTGTGTGTGTGTGTGTGTGTGTGTGTGTGTGTGTGTGTGTGTGTGTGTGTGTATGTGTGTGAATGGGGCGGGACACCCCCTCACCTTCTCACCACGTGACGGGCTGTCGTGAATGTTAATGTTCTGTGATGGCTGTGGAGCAAATAAGTGTTTCTGACACAGTAGAGCTTCCCATTACAGGATCAGGCCAAATGGGTGAGCTAGTGCCTTAATGAGCAGGCAGGTCAGTCAGCCGCAGCCACTGTACCGGTCCTACACACTACATATTCAGGGGCGAACCTCAACACACCTCATCCAGACCCCTGAAGAAATGCGTTTTCACTGTAGTCTCCTAATTCATTTTTAATTTTTTTTTCTGCCCTAGGTTATGATAGGTTAATATACAGCAATAACTATTTTTTTTAAATAAATAACTTGATTGTGTTGAATGTTTTTTTTTTCAAAAATAATAGTCCACTTTTGGTTGCACCCTGTGGGAAGCTATTCCTGGAAGGCATTTTTCCTGAACATGAAAATTAGATGCTTGACCACTTTTGTCAGTTGCATGTACTACAGTTTGATATACACTATTCTGTCCCAAAGTGTTTGTGCATGAGGGTGAACAACACTGACAATTCTGGAAGGTCTTTCTAAATGAAATCAGCGTGTTTGTTGAAATTTTAATCGGCAAATGTCACCTGACAAGGGTCCAAAAACAGAACTTGGCAATGGAAATATTCCAGTGAATTGGAATCTAAGAATAGTCTATTGTAAAGTCCATGTTAGCCTGAGAGACTGTGGACACTTTAAACCCAGTCACAATCAGTTCAGTGCAGCTACAAGCATGTAAGCCTGAGAACAAAGAAGCTGTCTCTCCATTCTCCCTCCAGATTGTCAAGTGAATGTAAAGCTTGTAAGTTGAGTCAAACAGTTATTTTAAAAAAAAGAAGTAGAAAGTACATCGCTTGGCTGACTCATCATAATTTAGAGGGAAAGTAAATCCATCTTCTTCAGCCTGAGGAGAGGAGAAATTGAAAAAAAAAATGCTCCAAGAGATGGGTAAAGATAGAGAAGTCAAGAAGCTGATATTAGGCTTGATTGAGACACATGGCACATGGACAATCACTTTGCGCGTCAGAGCACATCCTCACAGTTGGCCAAGCTGTCTCTCAAAACTCCAAATAGTCTAAAGTCGACCTGTTAGAGTTACTGAGTCGTCACACTACATGGTGTAGCCCAGGAGCAACGGGCCCACAAAGGTGTCTCTTTTCCTCTCTCCACGGGACTTGTTAGTGGTGCTATTTAGAAACCTCTCAAAACACCTTCAGGTGTTCCACATACTTCATAAAATTCTAGTTCCTGTTCAGGGGAAATGTTGGATCTGAAGTATTATATTGAGAAGGTTCTACAGCCACTTTTTATTCATGCACAAATAATAAGTGGCTGTTACAGTTACACTTACATGGTTGATTTCATAGTAAATATAATGTCTCTGCATTGCAAGAATGAGAAATAAGATTCCAGAGATCCTCTGATGACAATGGCGAATAATGAAAGAATGAAACTCAGAAGATCACAGCAGCAGTTAGAAGGATAAACCACAACCAAAAGTAATTCACAACGAGTATAATATAATCCTACTTTAACAAAGAATGAGAATAGAAAATATATAATATCATTTGCAATGTCTGTAAATGGCAACTATGTAACTGTTACTGTTGGGTATAGCTATTGATTATGGTGCACATACTATAGCTAATGTTAGGCAACTGAATCACTTGATTAAGGCTGAAAAAACCATTGCATGAAAAAAACCCAGATTATCTGTAATGGGCATTAACCCCAGTTTTCTCCCAAGATCAGAATCACTACAAAAAATGACGTCAACAACAATGGACACCAAACCAAAACAAAAACCCACCTCCATATCATTACATGCTAACAAAAGACATGCAGTCTTTGGTCATTAGTCTGGACATAATTCAACAAGAACACATTATATTCATTTACATATCCATAGTGTAGCCAAAAATCAAAAGTTGGGGTGACAGTTGTCTGTTTAATGAGAACAGTCATGCTGAAACACAAATGAGAGCAAAACCAAGCTATGAATTATCTGCCACAACCGAGCAAACTAATTTTCATCAAAGCGCATGATCAGACAAAGACCAACAGCAATCATAAACATGCTGTTGGAAAAGGCTTTCTCAGCTAATGGGAAATAGCATCAGTTTCCAGCATTGAACATCTTCTGATAGGTAAACAGGCCTTATGTTGAATTATGTCTATGATCCTTTTCAATTATGTCATGCTGATTTTGGTTTTATATCCAACAGATACAACCTTTTTCACTGAAGCTCCCTCACACAGTTGTTTTCCCAAATGTATTTTCTAAGATACGTGCTGACTCCATAATCAAATTTGTTAGTGTTCATGTACGGCTAAATATATGTACTACACACAACTCAGAAGGAGGAAGTCAGCATTGCACTTTAGTAACAGTTTGGTTAAGGTAGTACTGTGAAAAGATTGTGGATCTGATATAAATACCATATATTTTATGGACTTTGTAATTGGATGTTATTGGATGTTGGATGTTAAATTTCTCTACTGCAAATTAGATGTGTCTCTGGAAGTAGCTCACTTTTTTATTTTATTTTGAGAATTCAGGGCAACAAAAACAGTCCAGCATAATAGAGAAGTCAGTCAGTCAGTCAGTCAGTCATCTTCAGATTGCCACCGCTATATCCGCCGCAGCGGGTCAAGGGGAGCTGGAGCCTATCTTGGCGGCATAGGGCGTGAGGCGGGGGATACTCTGGGCACAACGCCAGTGCCCCGCGGATAATAGAGAAGTGTCTATATAAATTTTTCATAGTGTTTTTTGAAACGGGTGATTTACTATACCAGAAACATATCCATTCCTTCTCACAGTTAAATAGCCATCCAACATTTCTGGCCACACAAACTGAGGGTCTCATTTGTATGTTTTGTGGGGCCCTTTGAATGCCACATGGAAAATGGAAGCAAAGGTCAATGTTAAGTCTCGCCTGGCTTTTATTCTTTTAAACAACAATATAGTATTGATCTGTCCTGAATGATAAACACAAATGTGTTGGTAAAACACAGTCTCTTTTGACCTTTAGCAATTATTTCTACATGGCTTTAGCAGTGCTGTAAATGAAAAAAATAAACTACATACAACTCATTTTTGTATAGCTTTTCTTTTTTTAGGTAGCTACACACACCTTTTCCAAGTACAGCTGGTTGACATTACCATATCACACTAATTTTTACAATGATGCAGCTGACAAAGTTATCAGTATTATTTTTACTTTATGCTCCAACATTTATTTCACACACAAAACAAAACTTAAGACAACAATATTTCATTCTACATTAAAGCTTCAACTAAATGGGAATACAAAATAAACTACAAGATTTAAATCTTAATTACACTTTGGAGAAGTTTAATTCCTCTATGTACCCATTACAAATATAAAGCGTGCATATTCATCAAGTAATCCAAATCCTAATCATGACAAATCATGTTAAACTAGCTGGGTTTTTATTGATATGCCATGTAAATTGATTCAAGCTGCCTTCATGTCAGTTGTATGAGTAAATGCGCTACTACTGTAATGTGTGAGACCCTGGGATTATACCAGGCTAAAACTGAAGAGAACAATATAGAGCAGATAGCAAACAGCTCAGATGCCTTTTTATAGAACATTGCTTATCTGGTTGTGAGCCTTACTGGGTCTGATCTGTCTGACGGAGTTGAGGTGTCTTGTGATCACTGACGACTGGACCCTCTCCACTTCTCTTCTGTCTTGAAGAGGGTGCGAGTTTACAATCCTGGATGATTGTGGTCGACTAATCAAAAGAAAAACATGGTAAGGGAACCAAGTCAGCCAAACTCTAATTTTGGAAGTTTCTCAAGTCTAGAAGCTTTTAAGGTGAAGACATATTTTATAGCTTTTATTGTGATTTTGTGCATGAATATATATAAAAACGTATAATTGTTTTAAATTTGTTGTGTAGACACTCTCAAAGTTTGGTCAGTTAGCTCAATATAACTAAATTGGTGAAAGCTGATGCCCCCAGGCTAAAGCCTCTTGACCTGTGGAACCACTGGAGGAAGGTGGTGATAGGTGACCGATAGTGGCCAGCCACTGGGACCTATTGAAGGCACATCCTGGAGATGTCCTTTTGGAAACAGGGCCCTCTCAAAAACCGATTTGAACTCACACACTGGCCATATCTCCAAGTGGTGGGGGAAGAAAAGGCATAAGAGGAGGCACGTAATGTTTTAAGGCGGAGGGGTAGCTATTCTATAACTTAGCCTGATAGATGTGAAGGGTCTTCGTGAATGATGGTGACAGAAATATGCCTTCAACAAATTTAAAAAAAAATAAAGTAAATGAAGCCACTTAACAATTTTATTAAACTTGTCTGTGTATGAGGTGCTTTACTTTATGTCAAACTGCACTACCACTCTAAACTCTTCTACTACTGTACTCTGTATTATATCGATTTACATTCATTTACTACGATCAGCCATGCCACACATTCACGTCAGCTGACATTTAGATGTAATTTAATTCTCAGTGGAAAATATAAATGTTTTTGAAATATATGATTACACACCTACAGGCTGTTTTGTTTGTCATATGATTTTGTGCTTTCTAATAATAATAATATGCTTCATTTTAATTGGAAATAAAGGCCATTCCATTGATTCTTGATAAGGGGTGGTCAGGCCACAACAGCAGTGACTTTAGCGTGTGTGTGTGTGTGTGTGTGTGTGTGTGTGTGTGTGTGTGTGTGTGTGTGTGTGTATTATCCCACTACACTGTTCTTTGTGTGCGGTCATGCTTTATAGTTTCATTTGAGTTTTGATCACTTCTTCATGTTTAGTCTCAACGTATTAGTCAATGAATAGGTTAGTCAATCTTCTTTTCCTTTCAGCTTTTCCCTTCAGTGGTCGCCACAGTGAATCAGTTGCTTCCATCTAACCTTGTCTTCTGCATCCTCTTCTCTCACACCAACTACCTTCATGTCCTCTTTCACTACATCCACAAACCTCCTCTTTGGTCTTCCTCTAGGCCTCCTGCCTGGCAGTTCAAAACTCAGCGTCCTTCTGCCAATATATTCACTATAGGTTAGTCAATGAGGAGATTAAATATTCAATTAAGCCTAGTGTGTGTGTGTGTGTGTGTGTGCGTGCGTGCGTGTGTGTGTGTGTGTGTGTGCGTGCGTGCGTGCGTGCGTGTGTGTGTGTGTGTGTGTGTGAAAGGGAGGTGTGAGTTTGAGTGTATGCATGTTGATGTGTAATGATGTGTAAATATATTTATGGAGCAGGGTCACATGTGACCTGGTCTCTCCCCCTCCCTCTCTGGGGAAGCGTCATGCTGCTGATTGTTCAGCCTTTGTGGGTCTTCAGCAACTACAAACAGAGCATGGGTGCATGACAGGGTGCCTGCTCTCAAACAAAAAAAAAAAAGGAAAAAAGGGTAAATGATGAGGGGAGAAGTACTAAAGATTTGAACCTTCTCAGATATGAAGGGGAAAAAAAACAACTTATCTTGTAATAACTATATTGTACGCAAAGCGAAAAGTGAGATAATGCTGTGTACGAATCTCTTTGACTCAGCCACCTCACAGGACGGGATTACAAACTGAATTCCCTTACGTGCTGCTTTTACCAAGTGGGGAAGGTATTCAGTTAAATGTCCCATCAGTCAGGCACATGCCAAACGCCTACACCTTATTCAAGTTTTAAACCTCTAATTGGTAACGTTTAAAAGGCGTTTAAGAGTGCCCTTTCTTCTCCCTTTTCTCATTTCCCATTTAATGTGTTGTGTCAAAGTCTATTACCTCAGTTGGACATTTCTGTCCCTTAAGTTGAAAAAAAAAAAAAGGAAAAAAAAAGGGGGGGGGGGTGAGAAAGAGAAAGTGAGAGCGAAAGAGAGGGGGGAGTGGAAAAAAAAAAAAAAAAAAAGAGAAGCCATCAGCTGAGGTTTGCCAGGTCGATAAAGCTTTTAGATTTGGAGATGTTTTCAGGGGAGCCCATTTCCTGCGGCTAAGAGTTGTTAATGGAGCTTAAGGAATTATCTTATGACTCCCGTTCTGAGAGCAGTTTATTTGGGCCCAGGACCTTTCTTCCGCTTGTCGGGAGGTGGCTGAATCTGCTGCTGTCAACCCGGCTTAATGAAAAGTAACGCGTCGCTGATTACAGTTTTATTTGGTCGCTATGTAAAAAGCTCCTGTTAATTTACCATCTCGCTCCCTCTGTGTGTTCGTATTTGCCACGGCTGAATGATTTAGTTATAGCCGGTAGTCCCTCTCCGCCTCTGCCCCCCCCCACCCTTTCTCTTTTCTCTCTCTCTCTCAAATAAAGCTACTTGGCTCACAGGACAAATAAAAATCTGTCTTCATGCTAAATTAATTAAATGTCGAGGCTATATTGTCTATTCTATGGGGTCTTAAACTCTGGCCTAATTTTTCTTATGGGTGATCATAAAATATTAAATATCAATTTTTGCATGTAGCCTAATAGACACGCCTGCGTTAAGGAAAGTGTGAATTTAAAAAAAAAAAAAGCCTATAAAATGAACTCATATTAACCCTTTAGTGCGCCTGTACCCTGACAACTTCCAATTTATTTAGCGATCGTGTCAACTTCACAAAAGCTGCTGGGGGAGCATTTGTTTATCCCGAAGAACAAGCAAATAGAAAACACACACACACACACACACACACACACACACACACACACACACACACACACACACACACACACACACACACACACACACACACACACCGATTTATAGAAAATCCTTTTTGTCCACCACGGGGTGGGGGTTTCGGGAGGGGGGGGGGGGGTCCCCATTAAAATTCATCACTGAAGCCCCCCCCTCCCCTCCCCTCTTCTCCCTCTCTCACAGGACAGGCTGAGTCCCCAGAGAACTCCACTTTTGCCATTACTGTCAAGTACCCTTGACTCCTTTCTTTTGCCCTTTTATCTACAACAACTAATTCGAGTTCCTTTGCCCTTTTCACTTGTAGACGACGTGAGCGCCTCTCCCTCCTAAAGCCCCTTTCCTTTTCCAGAATCATCACACAGGCTGTTTTTCTGCCGGGGCCCCGTCGTCTCGACGAAATTGAGGGGTTTAGTGTCAAAATGAAAACTCTTCACTTCAAATTATTTCGCAGGACCTGCGTTTTGAACCCATTAACAGACGTATGGCGTATAACTTACCCTTTTGACAGCTGCATCATGGACGACGTTGAGCTGTTTCGATAATATTATCCGAGAGTAGAGAGGGGAAATCAATATCCTGACATGAAATATGACTGTGAACATCCCAATTACAGCCTGTTTAGAGGGAATTAATGAGGCAGATCTTAGATACTGATATTGTTCTGTCTCCAGGGTTGAAGCCGCCTCATCTTCTCGCTGTCACTAAATGAGAGCGGATGTTTTCTTAGAAATAACACATGGTTGGGTGTTATCGCACCTATTGCAAAGAATTAGAATGAAATAATTTCTTTATTTAATAATAGACCGTGTTTAAAAAATTTCATATACGCTTACGTGCCTTTCTTAAAAATAATTATACTGTAGTAGTTTTCCAGGAGGTAGTGAAGATGCGCGCCCTGTTTTTCAGCACCGTGGACAGCAGCTCTCAGCTGCCATGAAACCAACATTACAAACATGTCTTCAGAAACCGACTGCTTTTATTTTCAGTGAACAAAGTTTAGACGCTCTCACTCACGTCCAAAGAGAGCTGTGCATTTTGTGAGAGTTTTTTTTTTTTTCTTCTTCTTCTTCTTTTAATAGTGATACTCAGCTGCTGAGATCTAAATAATATTCAAGTACATTTGCATGCGCATACGAAAGAACAAAAATATGTAAACGTTGGGCGTACTTTTTTTTGTGTTTTTTTTTTGACAAGATGTAAACTTTTTCTTCGACATTTCGATAGGTTTTGTGCGTGCGTTTAATCAGCCAAAAAAAAAAAAAAAAAAGCCAAACCGATCCAGATATTTTACTTGTGTGATGTTAACAGTCTATAGCTACCGGATTTTTTTTTTATTTTTAATGAATTGAACATAATAAAGGAATCATGGAGACGAAATAAACATTTCCCATCCAACTTTCAGTTATTTGCAAAAAAAAGTTTCTCTCTCTATTTTTGAAATAAAAGGGGTCATTTGGTTTTGTTATGAGCAGAAAAGTTTGTTGATACTTTTTGGGAACGTCATGGCACTGTCTTTGGAGGAGTCGTGATGCTGCTGCAGAACCGCCGAGCTCCTCTCAGCCTCCAGGATGGCGCCTTTGGTGTTGGTGGTCCAAGAGACGGTGGTGTTGGTCAGAGCCTGGCTCAAAGTGCTGTGCCTGAACAAGGGGTCGTGGAAAACCCCGTCCACCCAGTTTCTCAGGGTTGTGACCGGGGAGTCCTGCCTGTTGTCCAGGCCGGTTACGGGTGAGGTAGCAGCGGGGGACGGACTGAGGGAGGAGGATGGCGGCTGGCACCTCAGCATACAGGACGGATAGTCAGTCTGGTTCAGGGATGTCGCAGTTTGGGCCAAAGACCAGATCCGGGGTTTGCCATCTAATATCTGGTGCCCTTGCTGCTGCTGCTGCTGCTGGTTATTATAACACGCTTTTACGGACTGTCCGCTGCCCGGCTGGAAGTCCTCCGGGTTCGTTTTCAGGCAACTTTTGCTCAAATCCTGCTCTCCCCCCAGAGACACCGGGATGGAGATTTTCAGAGACGCGTCCTTGATGAGGTGTTCACCGGGGCAATCGCTCGTCGTTGACATGTGTGTGTTCATGTGGTATCGGTGCTTCAGCTCACACTCGGAGCTCTCAGACTCGATCGTGTCGAAATCATCTAAGTCGCTCAACTGCAGGTCTTTATCAGGACGACTTCTGGTATCTGGAAGAGAGAGAGAGAGACGCAGAGGAGACAGCAGACATGTCAGCGAGAGATAAGGGGTCAACGACACGACGTCACATCTGATAATGACATCACGAATAAAACGCTGAAATGGCAATGAAAAAAAAAAATCCAATTAAGGGATTTCTGTTCACAACCGGAGTTAATTCAGAAAACGCAACCCGATGACACAAAAGAGAGATTTCACCTTAACGGTGTCCCTGTGTTCCAAACCGACTGAGGCCTATCTGAAGGAAATTCATAGTGTAATATCAACCATGAAATAAGTCACATTACTTTGGGTGTATGCTGTATATAAAAAATTAAAATAAGTACATAGATCGATCGGTTGGAGTGAAGTAAGATTTGTAGAATATGATGTTTAAAAAAATCACAGCTTATAGAAAAAGAACAAAAAATGTGTGCCAACAAAATCATAATTGTAGCCATATTAAAGAACAACAAAAAACGTAACTATAATAGATGCTTTTTACAGGAATTGTAAAAAGGAAGGAATTGAAAGAATGTGTAAGAATAATAAAATAAGAATTAATTGTTAAAAATGTCTTTTTACTTATGATTTTTTCAAGGTTAAGTAAAAGAAAAATCACTGGTCAAGAAGAACAACTTTCTAAAAGAAATAAAAATGGGGATTTTTAATAATTTGATTACTAGAACCATCCAAAGTGTAATGATTACACATATTTAACATGCTTTTTTGGACAACTTCTACAATACAGGTATACCAGACAAAAGCTGAGAATAAAGTTTAATGGTTTTTTCTTTATTCCTCAAGAGCACCTCAACATTGACACTAACCATCATCATTGTTCTCGCTTTTTATTTGTTCCTCGTGAGATCCATCCTCATCTTCATCATATCTCTTTTCCTCTGAGCCCTTGTTTCTGGGTGGCCACGTCATCTTGTTTTCCTTCTTGAGCCTCCTTCTGGCATTTGCGAACCAGGTGGAGACTTGTGTCAGGGTCATCTTGGTGATGATGGCCAGCATGATCTTCTCCCCTTTAGTTGGATATGGGTTCTTCCGGTGCTCTTGCAGCCAGGCCTTTAGTGTGCTTGTTGTCTCACGCGTGGCATTCTTCCGTCTTGTTCCTCCATCCATGGAACCATATCTATTTAAGCAGAACACAGCCACGATTATACAGAGAGAGTGAAGAGAATATAAGCTGCTTGATATATCCCAAATGTGTTGCACATGCAGTTTTTCTCCTGAAAGCCTTGACAGAGCCATCTGTGTCCTGCATTTTCACAAAATTAAGTTAAACATGTTCTGTAAGTCCAGCAGCCTGACTCATAAAACTTTATAATGCTATAAGTGTAAAACTCTGAAAATTAATGGAAATGTCACATGCATGTCAGTTTAGATGAATGATAATGAAACTCTAGCGGGAGGTTCAAGTACTGTATACATGCACCAGACCTACACTACTTTCATGTGGTCCTGTATTGCATGCTGTTTTACATCAGAACCCCCCAAAAAATCATCACAACTGTGTGCACTCTGTTCAGATCAAACCTGCAATATGTCTTAAATATCATGTCAATTCAATAAGTAATAATATCAAGTACAAATAGAAATCAATCACATATAAATATATCGCTATTTAAATGTACATTATAATACTGTATTCTGTAGAATATCACTTATTCTCTATCCTCTCTAAGTATAGGCCTACATTTAAAATGCACAGTGTTGATTTTCAGTCAGCAGTGAGCTGTAAAAGTCCTCTCAAGGGAGGCTTTTATGAGGCCTTTATTGCTCCATATAGCTTAGTGCAGGTCAAGCACTGCTTAGGGAATCAAAAGAGAGCAGCACTACACCTTTCAATAGGCCGTGCTGCTCCCTCACAGATAAAATAGACTGTAAAATTGCTTTATTGAGTGCAGTGATGAGCCCTGAGGTGAAAGACGGGCATAGACAGAGTGGGACTGCTACAGGCCCGCTTGTTTTCCCAAATGCCGCAAATTCTGTTTTGCTTCAGACTTAGGCCTTTTGCTGCATGCGCACTTACAAAACATTCCTGTTGACATCTTTTGCACATCATACTGAATTTAGATTGATTTGAAATGGAACCCAGAGTACTTGAACACTTCTTTTGCTCTAACAGTAATCACCCTGGAATTTTTCCTGATCATTTTACACAGAATGCTAGTCAGGCCAACAATGTTTTCTGCACCATCATTTAAAGCCATTTTATGGCTTGTTCTTTTTCCCATAAAGTTGCTGGTTGTAATTGGAGGGCATGATCGCTGTCACAATAAGAAATTAAATTTCTAGTCTACATTTAAACATATCACAGACTTTATTTGGATGTCTTTTTATTTTGTTGAAGACTTTCATAGATACTGAGCATGCTCCTGTAAGCTTTAGAGACACCTGGACTCTTCTGAAAAGCGTAATAAGTTGGAGGCAAATCCCTTCATCAAGAAAGAATGTGAAGGTGATCAACCAGCGTGCAGGACTTGATCAGAAATACCCTTGAACTGTCAAGGAATTTATGATATAGTGCTCCAAGAATTCTCACGGTCAATACTTTGAGTTACTCTTTGTCTCAATTTTGAGCGTATTCAAACATGTGTGACAGTGAACTTCAAATAAACCACTGAATAAAAATTTTATTCAGACTGAATACATGTTTTAATCCTAAAACACACTATAAAAAAAGAATACACACTGATTAAAGACGTCATTCAAATCACAATTGTTTGCCTCCATAATCAGGCTTCTTATTGGAGATATCAATCACATTCTGAGAGGAAACTACATACCTGTCATATTGATACTGTCCAAGGGTGGGATCATAAGGATAATAAGCTGTTGCCTGGGTTATTCCCGCATGCGCAGAAGCCGTGGCATCCTTAGTATCAAAGGTGCCCTGCAATCATGTACAAAAACAAGATTTTAAACAAGATCACACAAATTTGCTCAATTTAGTTATATTAAATTATCTTGTGTATGAAAGCGTATGCATGACACAGACTTGTATTTCCAGTGTTATAAAGACGTTTGTTGAGATCATTGCTATGAGGGGGTGTAAATTAAAAACAGAGAGATTTGAAAAAAATATAATAAAATAAAAAGGAAGTGCTGAATGAAATAAATTTCAAAGATTAAATGTATACGTAAAGCTTTAGATTCAAATATGTAGCTTATTGCTGTGTGTAAAATTAAATGAAACAATAAAACTATTTGTTAACAATATAAAACTGTAGTTTTGTTGAGCAGGGTATTTATAACATGGTTTATTTAGATCTTAGATTTACAGAATAAATCATCGATTAGAGAAACATAAAGCTTGTTTTTAAAACCACAGTTTGGAGAGAAAAGTGACCAGTTAATGTATTTCAACATCCAATACTTGCTTAGACTTTAAAGGCCTACATTTTTTTCCGTTTGGGCTTCTTGAGATAACTGTGAAGACATTATTTTCATCAACCTTTTTTTAACATCTTGACCAACTTATTTTCGATGCACATCATCTTACTATTATTTGACTGTGTTTATCACTTTGTTCATTTTTAAATTAAAATGATTTATTTGGAAAAAAACAAAAACAAAAACAAACTCCTACTTCTGTATCACCTTACTCCTTCATGACGAAAATATTTTTTGTAGTGAATAAAGAGATGTGGACCGTAGTGTGATTTAAAAATGAAACATTTATAACAAAATGCAGACAAGGTGCAGAAAAAAAAAAAAAAGAGGAAAGGTGCGTCTGTTTCACCACGCTGATTCATTAATCTGTGCCAAGAGGGATCAGATGAAGGGCTTACCAGAGAGTAGAAAGCCGATGCGTCCGTGCCGTATGTAACGTAATTCCCATAGCCTTGCCCGCCGGTGTAAGGGCTCCCGTACACCCCCAGCGCGGCGGCTGAGCTGAGCTCATGCCTCGCCGTGGCCAACAGCCGGCTCTCGTACACGGGACAGTAGACGGGTGTCTGACCCGACGCCGCTACCCCGGAGTCGGCTATGGATCTGCCGGTGGACTCGCAGCAAGTCGTCAGAGAGTTGGTTGTCATCAGGAACTGGATGAGACCGAGAGAGAATTGATCATTAAAAGTTCTTTGGCGTGTTTCGAATTAAAACGAGACGAATTGTTATTCTTAAGCACTTTGATGTCAAACTTAGACACACATTTAATCTAATTAAAACGAACAGGATCTTACCTGTTTCTAACACTTGTCCGCTACATTGAAATTGGTTAAAGGACCAAAGTGTTTGACAGTTCATTTATTAATTCTGTCATGTACTTGGAAAGAACTCTCCACCTTACCATTTTTCAAAAAATAATTTCATTGTCGTAAAATCAAAATACAAAATAAAGTGCTGAAAAAGAGTCGTTGTTGTTCATGGAACGACGCGTCATATTCTTGTGGTAATATAAGCGTAAAAACGAGCTGTCTCTTAACTTCACTCCAGAAGAAACATCTGCGTTACAAACAGATCCAACATGTTTTCCCAACACCCAGAAATACCCAAAAGTAATGCCCAAAAGTAATGCCCAAAAGTAATGCCCAACTGATTTTTTATGGCTCAAAGCCAAAACGTAACAACAGCTGGGTTATGGTGCAAAACACACACAGCGTGCGCCGAACAAGTTGGCATATGTGTTCCAGCGCGGATAAACATATGGTTGACATTACATAGCGGCGATTATCTTGCAGAAATCTACGAACGGGAGGTCGGGTGTGTGTGTGTGTGTGTGTGTGTGTGGGGGGGGTGGTCTCGTGTCTTTTTGGTTATTCTATTCTTGTCCCTTTTCTTTCGCTGTAGGAACACAGGTATCATTGGATGTAAACGCAACACCTTCGCGATATCCGAGAGGACCGTGACAGGCAGGTCCCCTGATTGTTGGCCAAAATGCCTAAAAGGATTACGCGTCAATCGATGAGATAATCAATCGCTGCAATTTCAAATCCATACCACATAAAGGGAACGAGGGTAGTTTCGTGAACTTACTTGTGGAGCAGATGAATAGGGATATCCAAATTGTGGATATGACATTGTAGAGAGGTCCCCCAATATCCAGAAATAAAGCGAGACTGAAGGTCTCCACTCTAACGCAGGCTGCGGCTCTGTTTGACTGTACCAATTGATTGGTAAGCACAGGCTCCTTGGATGCTTATAGGGCGAAGCAGAGGAGCATGTTTAATTTGTGTAAAATGCCCCCCACTCAAACGCCGTTCAACGGAAAAAAAATAAAAAATAAAAAAATAAAGAAAATCTTCTAGCACCACGTTTTCTTTCCTAAAGTCTTATAAAAAAAGATAAATTCATTACTATGACACGTACTTTTTCCCCCCCTAGAATAATCACTTTGTTGTCAGATACATATTTTTGCCTTATAAAAAAGTAGTGTAAAAGACGTCAGCAGGAGGGGCAGGTTGTTTTAAACGTCGGTGTCTCTGACGTCAGAAGTTTCCCCACTCTAAAAACGACCGGACTGTAACTTTAATATGCATTTTTTTTTCTCAGGATGATGACAAAAAGAGAATACAACACAAAAGCCTGTGGACACAAAGACGGAAGGAAGGTTACACTTTTAAAAAAATGAACTTGTCCTAATCAATCAATTAGTCCAATCAATGTCTAGGATATGCAAAGCTATGTATCAGTTTAAATGCATTAAGCCTAATTAAGTAGATTATTATCATTCCTCTGCATGGATGCTAATCACATAGAGAACTAATTGATTTTAAATTAATTAGTAAAGGATAATTTTAAACTGACAACAGGGACAAACAGCAGCTTGACATTATTTGTGAGTATCTATCTATCTATCTATCTATCTATCTATCTATCTATCTATCTATCTATCTATCTATCTATCTATCTATCTATCTATCTATCTATCTATCTATCTATCTATCTATCTATCTATCTATCTATCTCATCGCTATCCATCTATCCTGCGTGTATTAAAGTTGGGTAACCTGGACCCTGCTTTAACCAAAAGCCACAAACTCGTTCCCTATCATCAACGGTGCCGGTGAGCGCTCACTTGCTTGGTGAATCCCGGGTTGAGACATGTGGATAGCCCCGGGGGTCACTCCTCAAATTAATGATGATGTACTCCTCCTCCATCCTTTTCTCTCTTCTTCTCTTCTCTCCAGCTGGATCTCTGCCTGCCGGTGACAGGTCGATTGAGAGTGATTGATGACTATCTGGGGGACCAGGGCCAACATAATAATATGATACCAGTACAATAATTGCTTGGTTTCATTTACAGATGAAAGAACTGGCCTAACAAACATGTAAAGACTTAGGTTGGGTAAAACACTTCTTTCTTTATTTCTGTTTTATTTTGGAGAGGAAGATGCGATGGAGGTGAAGGTCGGTGGCCTGTATGAAATGTCTGATTCCTTATTCATTTGACAAATTGAGTTACAGGAGAGCAAATGGCCACATTAACGCTGAGAACGGAGAGGGAAGGGGGGTCAGAAGGTCTCAGCCAGTGCTTTTTAATTTGCATTAACTCTAGTGCCACCTTAACATTAACGAGTCTGATGCTCCAGACCATACCTCAAACGCACACACACACACACACACACACACACACACACACACACACACACACACACACACACACACACACACACACACACACACACACACACACACACACACACACACACACACACACACACACACACACACACACACACACAGAAATCTCTTTTTTTTTTCCAATGTTTTTCTGGGGTTAATATAACACACACTCCTCTTCAAAGATGGGTGGGACCAACTTTATCCTGAACATTACAGTGAGAGGATAGGTTGATATTTCAGAATAGTGGGAGCACTCCTGATATGCACGCACACACACAAAAGGATGCAAGAACGCACACACACACACACACACACACACACACACACACACACACACACACACACACACACACACACACACACACACACACACACACACACACACACACACACACACACACACACACACACACACACATTGATAGACACATACACTAAACTATAGCGCCCACACAAACTCCCCCCTCCCGTCAGTGTATACCTTTTCATTATCCACTGCGTAACCCAGTGTTATCAGGCGCCTATAATAAAATATTTAGGTGCACTAGTATATGCTTTTAGACAGAAAATTAAGGCGACGGCAGGAGTTCATGCCTTTTTTGTGTTTAAAGATTAAAAGAAAAGCCTTCTTTTTCTTGAACAGATGTGGAAGGAGGGATGCTCTACATTTAAAGAGGAGTAACTGAGGGATAAGATGCTGTTCCAGTTCAGGGAGAACAGGGGCCTGAATATTATTTTGCTTGTTATTTTCTTTCAAACTGATACATGGTGATCCTGATCTATTTTCACTTAGTTATGAGGTCTTTCAATATGTAGTAACTGTGCAGGCATTGTAGACAGAGACATTGCATCGACTGTGTCACCTGAATCGGACTGAATCTTAGCGAATGCAACCATGACAATTGTCTTTTTTATGCAAATCTGAAATATGCTATTGTCCTTTTTTATTGTTAATTTAGTTAAACACTCACCTCATCAGTTTTGGGCAATTTGCATTAACCTCAAACTATTGTAAACTGAATTTTAACTGTGTTGCACCATGAAGCATGCCTCATTTGCATCTCCTTTCTGACTAAACTCATATTAAAAAGTTCCACAGAAACGCTGCAATCATGAAGGTGTCACTCTCCTGATAATCTGTCGTTGATTAATGAGCCACAAGCGTGTGTGTGTGTGTATGTGTGTGTGTGTATGTGTGTGTGTGTCTGTGTGTGCATCTGTGTGTGTTTGTGAGTGTGTGAGTTAGTGAAAAACATGAGCAGAGAGAGAAGGGTGAGAAGAGGAGGATGAAATACGTCCTTGCCACCAAATTTGAGCTGAATTTAAACTGAGGTATAGGGTACAAAACAAAGCTTGTCTTATGTGTTCATCTTTTCAAAGATTTTATAGGATATATTTGTATACATGTCAATGGAATAGAGTTAGGGATCTTGATATACATATAATTTTTTCAATTTATAATATGAGGCCGAGTTTCAGATCCCTGTTGCTGTAATTTGATGAATTCAAATGACAATATTCAAATTACAATACGACGACAACATTTCATTTAACCAAAATTACATGAAATATTGTATTCATTCATTTAGTTAAACTTTATTTAAGCGGGAAAATTCATCCATTGAGATCAAAAAACTCTCTAAGAACATGTCCTAATTTTCGTCACAAGCAACATGCATATGTAATAAATACGGGTACAGATGACTGAACAAAAACAAAATGGAACCACATTAGAAGTTCTGGTTAGTCAGATTTAAGTCAATAAATTAAACCAGTCAACCACAATAGACAATGGTCTCATGCACTAGAGAAGGGGTATCAAACCCCTTTTCACCGAGGGCCACATCAGCATAATGGATGTCCTCAAGGGGCCAGATATAACTTATAAATGTAACTTATAAACTAATTTAACTCAATGCCATGTAAAAAATAAATGTAACTACCCCTTAATGTTCAATAACTCTGAATTCTTCGTATTCAAATTATAGTTACACAGAAAAAATGTTGGTTTTTCTGTTATGACATAAATCCTTTTAACTTGTCAGATAATGAAACCCACAGAGCTGCATCAATGATTGCATTTTCCAAGTGAATTAAGAAAAATAACATCGAGCACAAGTTAGGACATAACTTTGTTCCAAATTTTTTTGTACACGTTGAAATGGGCTTAATTACTGCATTGTGGGAAATGTAGCTTTGCTCAAAGCACACGTTTTAGACATCCTTAGCTGTTATGTTCTCGTGGGCCACATGAAATGCTGTGGCGGGCCACATTTGTCCCCCGGGCCTTGTGTTTGACACAAGTGCTCTAGAGCATTTCAGAGTATTGTCACAGTGACAAGTGATAATGGTCGTTATATTGCAATATGTATGATGTTTGCTTGGGTACTTCCGAATATTCATCATAACTACTCTTTAATCTTGATACATTTATTTTGAGATCTTAATCTCAAAATCAACATCATCAATCTACTTCAAAAAGATGTGAGGTGCAAAGACTTGTAAACTACCAATACATTCATCAAATACCTATTCAAACACTAATTTTTCTGCTTTTGTCCAAAGCTGAATTTGTGCACAAACTGATTGAGTCAGTGATTTGTTTTCACAGATTCAGTTTAGAGTGTTTTCAGATCACAGGCAAAATAAATAGATAGATAGATAGATAGATAGATAGATAGATAGATAGATAGATAGATAGATAGATAGATAGATAGATAGATAGATAGATAGATAGATAGATAGATAGATAGATAGATAGATAGATAGATAGATAGATAGATAGATAAATAGATACACTTTATTTATCCCAAACTAGGAAATTTACAATTTAAAATGTGTCAATTCTGCTCTGAGTTCCTAACAGTACAGCGAGTCAAGTGAGCCCAGAGTTGGAACTTGCCTCAATCAATTGCGGTTGAGTGATAGTGCTGATGTTGACGTGTATCATGTTCAAAATCCCCAATGTGGGTTAGCATCAGGTGAGGGAAGAAGTCAGTTTCTTGACTTCTTTGAAATGTCCGTTTTGTATCTCCCTACCTACATATTTGAATAATCTCACTTGAAAACCTCACGCTATCACACTTACGGCGTCTACCCGGAAGTTGGGGCCGCTAGCTGAGTTAGTTCCGGTCTTCACATTTGTCCATGTCTCGCACTTAAGGAGCTGTTTTGGCTTCGTCAAACAAAGCGGTTTATATTCTTTGATTGTGATGGACCTCACGTTGTTGTGTGGGGAACCCAGATGCTTTATTCACCAGGACCGAACTCAGGAAGCTGGTGTCTACCCGGATGGCTGAACTGCAATGCCAAAGTTGCCTCCATCGTTCGTCTGTCTATGTTATGGATTCGTCGGACACAATGGTTTTCTTGTGATGGCGAAGAAAAAAAAAAAACAAGCAAAGTCTGATATTATTGCTTCATTGTGGAATTTCCACAGGTTCCCACTAGTCTCTTTATATCTCATCCTCTTCTGTTCTGTTCAGTTCACCTGAAATAATCATCACAACCAATTACGAACTTAAAAACTGCAGTTCTGCCTAGTTGTCTTCCCTCTTATTTAAAAAAACAACAAAAACAAGGTGGCAGAGTTCTGTTCTATTCCATTCTGTTTCAGCCTGTTTGAGGATGATGTCCCAGTGTGCTAATGTTTTATGGTCGACTGTTTCACGTGCTGCTGTTCAGACAACAACTTCAAAACTCAAGCTGACCTCAATAGTTGAAGACAGCTGCACAGGCCGACTTGCTCTGCAACATGAAGCCCCAAGCATCTTCCAGGCTTTCCAATGGCTACCATGTTTCTCTGTACGCAACACACACACACACACACACACACACACACACACACACACACACACACACACACACACACACACACACACACACACACACACACACACACACACACACACACACACACACACACACACACACACACACACACACACACACAATGCTTATCCAGCAAAACATTAGCCTACATCTATTGTCTAGTCTGGTCTTGGAGTCCAAATGGAATATTGATTTCCACCGATCTTCTCAATGTATTTCTTATTTCTTCTCTTGAAAAACACAATGATTCCCCCCCTTCTCTTTAGACCTTTAAGCCTTAATGGTTTTTGCATGAGTTTGATAGTAGACTGGGCAGCTTCAGGCACTTTGTATAAAAAAAATGTGACTTTTCTTATTGCTGTTGAAGGTGTCTTAGTTGTTTCTAGGTGGTAATAAGTACTTCCACTTGATATATTGTGCTACATTCTGTATCTTCCCCAGCTGATGTGGTTTTTAGAAGTGGTTTCTTCAATGGGCTTATCAGGCTAGTATGGTCCATATACGGACTCTTTCTTACCACTTTAATGGATCAGGAAAGACTGTAGGAAGATATGAAATACATTAGGCATTTTTGACTTCCCCTTACATTTTGTAGTTATACAGCAAAATAAAACAGGACAGCTGGTTAACAGTGACGCTGCTGTGAAACATTGAAAATTAATCATCACAATAACATGCACTCACAAATGAACAACACTTACATTTTGTCTATAATCGAACTGTAAATGTTAGTTGAATCTTGAATTTTTTTTCTATTACGTCACAAGTTTATACACGTAGGTTTTTTCCGTTTTTCAGGTTTTATGTGTGGTTTATCACCTCTGTTAATGCAGAGGAACCAATTATATCATTTTCTGAAAGAAAATCAGAGCAAAAATTCACTCATGATGCAACAGCATATTCTACTGGTTTACAAGTGGCACTAGCATGTCAACATGCAATGCAAATGCACCAACAGGACCATTTAAAATTTTAATTTTATTCAAAAATATATTGAGATCTATTGGAAAAATTGATTACAGAAAATAATGATATAATCTCCAACATTTTTGAAAAGCTTGAATTAGGCATTCCAGTGCAGGTGGTAAGCCATGATTAGCACTTAAAGTATGTGTGGAAGTCTTATTTTAGTGTAAATCGGGAAGGTAGGCAGAAACGTATATAAAAAATATAGAAAGATGATTTTTACTTGAACTAGTGTATATGAAGGGGACACCCGAATGCATTTCGGATGATCCATCCTGCATTATCCAATGGAAATGTATTCCAACAAAAGTCGACCTTTTGGTTTTTGACAATACCATGATGATACACGTTAGCTGTATCTTTCCAACCCACTCCGTCGTCGTCGTCCTTTCACTCCCATCTCGCTTGCTGTTATTCCACTTCAGCCTCTCTAAGTGGTTAAACATGTCAAAGTTCTATCTGTTCATCCATAATTTATCACCACAACGGGAGCATCTTCGCTGCACTTAGTTAACTAGCTATCTGCAGGTGTTCCCTTAGCAACTGACCAGGGACTGAAACATGGAAAAACTATGCAGACACCAAGCCCCAAAAAATGTGAACCCAACACATCTCGTCAACCTTAGTGTTGGCCCCTTGTTCAGTGGTTATGTTCTTGGACTAAGGACATACATATTAGCCCATGACACAGTCCAGGATATGTGTGAAAACAATCAAATGTCTTTTAATGTTGATATTTGCACCTGCTCATCTAGAGTCATCACTGAGATTTAACTGTTGAGTGTAAATGAGTATCTCCGTTTTACACCATAGAAAATGTAGCTAATCACAACTTCAGCAACAATGACGCTTGCTTTAATTTGATTATTAATTTATTACTTCTTCAAAATCTTGTAAATCTGAAGAAGAGTGTATTTTAGATCACTTATTGTGTTCAAGTAAAAGGAACTTAACAACACAAAAGCTTCAAGCACAATGCACAGGAAGAAGCATGGGCATACATTGTTCTTTTTCTACTTGTTGTTTTTTGTTTCCTACCTACCTACCTACCTACCTACCTACCTACCTACCTACCTACCTACCTACCTACCTACCTACCTACCTACCTACCTACCTACCTACCTACCTACCTACCTACCTACCTACCTACCTATTTATTTGCAGGCTCAGGAACCTCCCAGTAAGAATAGTCCTCAAGGATGAACTGGTATCAGTTTGATGATGGCAAAACTTCACAGATTCAAGTTAGTTTTATTGTGAATAGTCATTTTTTTTGTGAATAGTTGTAAATGCTGTCAGACATCTACCACTGTCTTTATGGGGCATGCAGCCATTATTAGGGTCCAAACCTGGACCCTATGTAAATATGTAGAACCGTAGCACTCTGTCCTCTATCTATCCTCACCTTAATGTCTGCCTGCAACACTACGTAAAGGAATTCCTGTGTCCAAGTTCACCCAGTGTTCCCTTTGCCTTGACACTGGTGACCACCTATCAGAAGTCATGAATAACTAGAGAACTAGAAGGCTAAACACCCAGACTTTAGCTCTGCTTAATACTTCAGGTAGCCTGCAATCCAGAACCATTTCTTATTTGGCAAGCTTGTAAGAAGCTAGTTATTCTATTAACAGAGAATATGTTTGGAGACCAGGTCTAAACAAATTATATTCCACAGTATGACCTTTAAACCACTGGGAAAACAACAGAAATGTGCTCACTATACTAATCAATGTAATGCTGGTTTACAAGAAGACTGAGAGACGACCGAAATAAATCACCTATTAGTCAAATATTTGTAAATTTTATAAACTTGTACTAATATTTTTCTTGACTATTTGACTCTGTCTGTGCTTCTTTTTCCATCTAATGTGAATCAAATAGCTTCACATTCATTACCTGATCAATAAACTTGAAAAAATGGGTGCAAATCTTTGGAGAGACTGTAATAATGTGTTTTTACTTTGTTTTGCTCCAACAAATACGACTAAAGGTCATATGACCCAAAAAGCATCCCTCACATGACTAATGCTGAGTGAAAGAGATAGGTGACTGAAGAAAAAGAAAATCTGATCTGGATATACACAAAGTCATACAGCCACAGGTTTTGTCATACAGCTGCAGCTGTAATAAGCTTGTCCACCATTTCTTTGTCAGCATCCTGTGTATGTCCAGACTTATAACATCTAGAAAATCTAAACACTGCTTTTTAAGAAATGATAAACTTATCAAAGACACCTCACATAGTTACATTTAAGATTTTTTCATCTGCTTGTGGATTTGTCTTGTCTTTGTAGGTAATATGATGATAACGTTGTTTGTAGATGTCAAATTATCATGCTTAATAAAATTGTTCTTTTTCTGAGTGTTATACTGTTTAACGGATATTGTAATGAACAGAACAAGGTCATTTTTTGATAGTGTTCATGCATTGTACTATTCACTTTCACTTTATCTAAATTGCTAAAACATATTCTTGTTCCATCTCTTGCTTCTTGTTTGATTATGTAATCCTAAATGTTTTTCTCTTTGACAGCACATCATAATACAATATACACAATAAAAGCAGGCAACAAAGGCTACTGTATCTTAAAGAAAAACTTCAAAGTAATATTTTTTTCATTCAAAAATGTATTTTTTTAAACATTATTTCTAAACAAGCTGATAATGAGTATTAATACAAATACAAATAGCACCTTACTTTTAATAAACATTGTAAACTCCTTTCTCGTCTTTACATTAGAGTGCACAGCTAGAAAAAAAAAAGTGTAGGTGCATAAGCTTACCTCAGTGTGGCAAAACATGTATACTTACCAGAACGATTGTATTATATACAGCTATGTATATGATTACAATGCTGGTCTCTCTTCTCTGCTTTTTTAAGAGGGTAAAATGCAAAGAGATCCCCCCATCCAAACAATGAGACTTGTCAATCATCTTTCTGCCTGAATGTGTCCCATCCTGTGTGTGTATATATATGTGTGTGCCTGCATGTGTCATCAACAGCAGACCCATCATGTCAGACACTGGAATGACATGGTCATAATGTGATGCACACACACACACACACACACACACACACACACACACACACACACACACACACACACACACACACACACACACACACACACACACACACACACACACACACACACACACACACGCACACGGGGGCCAGGTGGCTGTTCTTTCTGTCATGACAGACCCCACACCAGACCAACAACTCCCTTGACTCCCCCAACACCTGCGTCCAACACCAATGCAGTCATACCAGATGTAGCAGTGTGCAGCCACCAGCTATTGAATGCATTTTAACATCTTAAATTCACAATGAACATTTTTTTTTTGTATTAATTTTCATGCAGGGATTCTATTTATTGCTGAAGGTTATGACATTGCTAAAATAAATGTCTCTGGTGATGTGAAATTGCTGCGCTGTATGCTAGCTTTAATCCAAACCGCTTGATCTGATCTGCTGTGTAATCATCAATGATCAAAATGTTGCTGGTGGAAGTGGGCCTCAGATACACAATTTAACGTAATGTTAAATCCATGCTGCCCTGCAGACAAATCAATAGCATAAGCAATTTTGGCTTACTTTGCCTGCACTTGTGTATCTGTATCTGATGATGTGTACAAGTGTCATGCACAAGTACATTTAAGACATGGCATGCCTGCTGATTTTCACCTTTTTACAAAATAAATGTGTCTTTGGCTCTCAATTTTTTTTCTCGCTCCCCTCACTTGCCCTTTTCCCTCCTTTTCTTTGTCTCAAAATAATCACAGGAAGAATGACCGGCAATTACCTGCTTCCATCCCTTCCTACCATCATTTGTTTCTACTCCCGACACACATGGATATTATAAAGTCATGATCCTCTTTCAATATTTACCTACATTATAGAACTAATACAGTGAGCATAGCTGCATTAAGGGGCAAAGAATGTATTATAGGCTGTGATTATCTTCCTGAAGACGATGTAGCCCAGGCAAGCACTTACAATTATTTATTCATAATGCATCTACTGAAACACAAATGCACTTTATTGTCTCATTCTGCATCTTATTTTAACCATAAACCAGAAAATGGGCTGGGTTTCTAATGAAAGAGCCATGTTAATATCAAGGCAGATAAGGGCTGGCATGTGAAGATGGGAGCACAATGTGGAAACTCAATCACAAGTTCCTTCAATCACTCAAAACCAGAACAAGAGGGAATGGATGCATTTGAATATTTTCCTCTATGTAGAGGTATTAAAACTATACAATTTTAATACCTATTTTACATGCAGTTGCTTTTTGTGACTCTCATTTTTGCAGTTCTGCATTAAAAGCCGGTAGGTTATGCAAAAGTAACTGTGGCAGCTTTGGGCATGACACAGTTTTCAACCAGACATATCTGGAGTATTCCTTGGCTTTTTAATCACAGCGTTAAGAGTGCACTCACTGAATTGACTCTTTTTTTTCTTTTTTCTGTTGTCTTCATCCAATCATGAATGACAGATATTGGCCTTTTTTTTTTTTTACTTGGTCAATAAACAATTTACTCTTGTAAAGACAATGTACAGTCAGTAAAGGCAAATTGCTGTTTGTTTAAAAGAAGTGCTTACACTCAAAATGTATAAATTACTGATAGGTAAGATGTCCTATGTTTGAGATTTTTAATCATATAGTTTCCAGCCAATTAGAATAGCAACTTATTGGTTATTTGAGGGGAATCTATTGGCTGGATGTTAGAATAATAAAACTAGTGAAATGAAAAGACATTATTGCTCAACAGTAACAAAATATATGTTGTACCCAATTACAAGTATATATTTTCTTTCTCTTCTGCATTGAATACTTGACCGTGTATAACTACTTGCACATTTAATCTGCGCATAATGGCATAAATATTTTTATCGTTTAAAACCAACCAAGAGAAAAAAAAGGAGATTTCGGGGGGAAAAAATCTGTCTGGTGAGCTTTGAGGAAAAAAGCACAATAAAAGCAGGTGCATTCATGGATGTTAAGTACTTGTCAAAATCTGTTTAAACTGAACAAATAAGGTGCCTTAGGTGGCCTCAAGTGGCCATATGCATTGACCTGTTGGGTGCAATAAAGAGAGACAAACTGGAACTAATGACAGCTCTAGTTTATATTAATATGTCTTGTATTTACGAATGTATAATGATCAGGGCCCGACACGGTGTTTTTGTATGTTTTATTTCAGTTTCAGATATTCTCAGTAAATTGGCCTGTCTATCACTTTTGATATTCTGTGCTTGCGCTAGCCATTCGCCACTTCGCCACTGGCGAAGTAAATTCCAGATTGGCTACAAGGTTTTTAGACTGTGTAGCCACAGTGGCGTTCTTATTTTTACGGAAAAAAGGCTAAAACTTACAATTTTTTTGCTCGCTAGCGGCACTCACTATTTCCGCTAGTGAGCGGCGCTGTCGCCGCTACTGCCGCTCGCCAGCGGCTCTCACCATTTCTGCTAGCGAGCAGCGCTAGCCCCGCTAATTCCGCTAGCGAGTGGCGCCAGCGCCACTACTGCTGCTAGCGAATGGCGCTAGCGGAAATAGCGTTGCTATTTCCGCATGCCGACGGAAATAGCCAAAGTGACCTTAACGCTCCCGATCATTAAGTATGCACTCGGGTCATGACCTCCTCTCGTCCAATGAAAAACAAAAATATTGTTTTTTTACAAGCTGAACCCGCAAATTGGTGTAAGACAAGGCGAGGATGATTGATGAAAAGAATCCAGTGTTTTATAGTAGAGTTTGTGTTAAAGTCCTCATTAATAAACAAATGGTGAATGCTGAGAGGGGGGAGGAGTGGAGACAGACCGATCAGAAGGTAAATGAAAGATATGATCAATACTTGTCTTAGACTTTTGATCCCTATGACCGGCAGGAATAACCGGCAGGAATAAAAATTTACAATTAAACATTGAGTAATATTTTGTATGACTGTATCTTCACATAGTGAATGGACGTTTTAAATTGTTGAATCTCACATTTATTCCTGCATAAAGTAGGACAGAAATAAAGATAGTTCAGCTTGAACTGTTGACTTTAGTGTATTTTTGTAGGTAAACTGAACAGAAGATTTTGCCCTCAGAATGCACGAGAATGCAGGAAAACAACCCCATTTTCTAGAAAATTTCCCAGGGGAGGCCCCCCGGACCCCACCAACGACCCCCGCAAAGAGCGTCGGTCGTCCGCACACTGCACCACTGTCTTGGACATAGAGTGTGGCTTTTTGTGGCTTGCTCGATTCTTTTACACTGAGCCACAGTGGCTTAGTCATACTACCTCCTAGTGCAAGCCCATATATTGTTTACTTTTTGTAATCTGGTCATAAAAACATTTATGCAATATCTCCAGTAGCTCTAGGCATGAATCAATTATCCATTCATTCACTCATGCTCTAACAGTAACCGTATTCGGAGATCATATTTCTGCTGTGCTGTTTCTCTCTGTACTGGCTCCTTGTTAAAGTAAGTATAGAATTTAAAATCCATCTTCTCACTTTTAGATTCAGACTCCTCCAAACGCTGAAGCACTCTTCATGCAATGTTGTCTCACTAGAACTCTGCAATCCCAAAGTTTCGGTCTGCTGTCCAGAACCTGCTACCATTACCACTTTTAGTATTTGGTGTACAGTATAGCAGTTCTCTAATCGGTAGTTTGCTTAGCATCGTCCTTCACATGAACCCCTGGATATATTTTAAATGAATTATGTTATATCTCTTCCCGTTATCTCTGTCTTGTCTTTCTGCCTATGTTCCTCCTGCTCTGTGTCATTATCTCTCTAACACTCTCTCTCTCTGTTTTTGTTTCCATCTCAACTGTCCTTGGCTCTGTTTCCCCCTGTCTTCCATTGTCTACCTGTCTTTCTACCTGAAACACAGTAACAAATGGTGGTTAGCTCAATGCTAACATAATATGGAAAATCCCATTGACGGGCTAGTGCGTTACCATCGGTAGTGCAATTAACTTTTACATACACACAAAAAACCAAAACGGGACGCTATAACTAGTAAGTCACTCGAACAATATGTGCATTCACTCACAGACTTATGAATCTTCTAGGTACAGCAGGAAGAAAAACAACGGTGAGTGGAAACAACTGACCAGCCGAACTACAGATTGAATAAAAATTAATTCAGTTCTTTATCTATAGTCACAAAAACAAACAAAACAAAACAAAGCGAGAATTGTCCATCCTTGCAAAGTTCTAAAGTTGTCACAAGACTAGCTGATGAGCTGACTGTGGATCTAAAATTTCTACAGTAAGCTAATTGACACATTTCAATCATTATATACACTGGTAACGACAAAACATCAGACTGTGTTCTTCATGTGTCAGGGTCACTTTGAAAAACAAAGTAAACGTGGAAATGAGTAGTGATATGAATATTATTAAGGGGCATGGAGAAGAGGGAAGTCATTCCACCCATCCACGTTCCTTTATTTTCCACTCCACCGATCACATTTGAATATATTGAAAGGAGTGCCAGTGTTTGCCTTATCATGCATTATTCTGAGGCATTACCTGAGCCTTAACACAGTAATAAAGATGGCTAGAAAGTCTCTCTCCCTTTTTCAGAGATGCACAACAATAATAAGATTCATACATACCCGCCTCGAGAAGAGGGTTTTTCCGTTTGACTTTATAATCTCGTGTTAGTAGCAGAGATTTAGCCAGTGTGATACTGAGGTTGTTTTTTATATTGTGATGCAAAAAGAACTTTTTCAGGCGATTGAGAAATTGAAAGTATAAAATAAGTCCTAACATCACTACAAATACATGATCACGCTTATACATTTTTTTGTAGCTGTTAAGAGCGGAGGAGTCTGATGGAGTTACTTTCAATTCTTTTAGTTTTGTAGTGCATGGTGAATGGTACAACATTTGCAGTGACATTTTGTTATTTGATAATAGACAGTTGTAAGGTACAACACAACTGTTTCATTTCATTTCAGGGCTCCCACCTACAGGAGCTTCCTCCGAGTCTTGCATTGTCAGACTTATCTTTACAATACATACAACAACCTCCCAACACGAATCCACAGCCAGTTAGACAGGTGTCACATCATCCATTTATCTCAAATGTCTTTAATTAGGGTATACAATATACTAAACATGTTTTTCCAAAATGATTAAAAGCGACATTTTTTCAACACAGACTTGCCAAAGCAACACCTAGAAGCATGACTTTAGTTTGCAGATAAACCACACAGACTCCACTTACCTTGTCTTAAAAGAATTCTAGCAAAGAGGAATGCTATGAAAGTTAAAGTTTTGTTCATGTTAAATGTTAAAAATCTTTTCGAATAACTTCAGTACTAAATATTTAAATACTGAAAACAGAAAGGGAATGTCATCTTTTTTTCTTTATTGTATACACAGTGTGCCCTGTGATCGCACATAAATGATTGCGACTCCACCTCATTGCGGATTTTTGGTTGGCAGTTACGTGATACCGTATGCACATTCAATTGGCTGACGGCATCCGGAAGTGGGCTCGTTCCGTCAGTCTTGGACTTTCGTGAGACACAAAACTGCTTCAAACAGTCAATCAGAGTGGGTGAAAGGGTAATACAGATAGAGGGTGGTTTAACATCAGTATTGGAGGGTTAATAAATGTTCAAACTACCGTAAATAATAAATAGATGGCAATCTCGATCGCGGATTCCTTAATCGCATGTGGTTTCGGAATTTATTAACCGCGAAGAATGAGGGCGCACTGATATATATATAAAGATATATATATATATATATATATATATATATATATATACACACACACACACACACACACACACACACACACACACACACACACACATACATACCGTGCGCTTGTTTCTTTGTTTTTTCCCCAAGTACAAACTGACAAATACTATTTGTTAGCTTTTTGCCCTGAGTGTCAAAAAGGGGTTTGATCTGATCCAAAGAACAATCACAGTTTCAGTGCAGATAGTGAGAAATGAGAGGGCCTTCTGTTTTGGTGAAAGAGATTTGCTGCTCAGGGGTTTACACCTTTCTTGTGACATTAGCCTCTGAACAACTACACTGTTCCTAAAGCATGAATAGAAATACATTTCCTTGCTTCCACCCTGACCCTGAGCCCTATAGCCCAAGGCCATTACTGTCACACAGCCACAAAGGTTCAACTCTCCAAGCCCCTAAATAAAACCTTTTCTATCATTTGAAGACAGACAGGTGTGGCAGTGTGGCGTTACAGTCCGATAGACAAACAGACAGAATGATGTGATAGGAAAGAACCATTCTAGCAACAGTGTGCGGGTGTTGGCCTTCTTCAGGTTGCCTGGAGCATTTCAGCTTTTTGTCTAGCCACGAGACATATTTTACTTCATTCTCTCCTATCTCTGCCTCTCGTTCACCTCATCAGTTTTCATCCATCTATGTTTCTCAGACTCTCGCTTCGTGTCTGCCCACTTTTCCATCCACAGGCTAAGGATTCCTATGGCCCCTCTGAGAGAAGTGTGTGAAAATGCACAATGCAGGTCCCCCAGTATGCCAACCCCAGGCGCAGAGTGTGAGAAGAGGGTCCTGCATTTGATGCCTGACTGACCAAATCTTCTGCCAGATAGCTGGTCCTTTATATTCCCAGTGGCGCAGCGAAAGCATGGCTAGAAGTGGTGCGGAAGGAGAGGGGAAGGCACAGTAATTGTATCAAGGTCTTTAGAGATTCCTTACCGACCCACTCACCCCCTCCCCTCCTAAACCGCCTCTGAGTTAAAAGGAAAAGTGTCCCTGGACAGCAAGAAGCAACTTCTCTGCAGAATAACCAAAAAACAGTGTGCACTCATATATGAATAACGTTCAATTTATCACATGAAAGCTCATATATTGAATACAACACCTTTCACTGTCCCAGATTCCATGTATTTTTCAACACACCTGATGACAAAAAAAAAGAAATAAATGGTCAGTTTTATTCTGAAAAGTCACTTTTCGATTGTATTCTGAGAAGTAAATCCAAGATGTTGAAGCAGTCTTTCTGTTTAAAATATATCATTACTACAAACTTGAAATATTTGCAGCAAAAGCATGATTTTTATAATTTTATGTGTGTCTTCTGCTTTTTGTGAGTGCGTGTGTATGTACTGTATATAGCTATAGCTGTGTGTGTGTGTGTGTGTGTGTGTGTGTGTGTGTGTGTGTGTGCGTGCGTGTGTGTGTGTGTGTGTTCGCGTGTGTGCGCGCGTGCGTGTGTGTAGCTGTTGATGAGCCAGTGATGAGTTGACTCTCTGGGTGTACCCTGCTTCTCGTCCAGAGCCAGATGAGCTAGGCTCCAGCAGACCAGTGGGCTGCACAATAACCTGGACAACAATCATTCAAATCATTAATTCACATCAAAACACACAAGATGTCACAGGAGAACTAAATAGATCGGACCATAATAAAACATAGACGTTTCATCAGTTGACCGAGAGAGAAGTTCAGATGCCCCCAGGAGGCACAACATTAACAACAAGCACCTACCAATCCTGCTTGTTTGAATATGGGATCCTATCTGAATTGACCATGATAATGACAATACTGATACTAGATGCTTAATACCCATTTGCAAGATACAATAATTTATATACAATTTAAGATACAAGAGGTATGTGTTTATCTCACAGCAGTTGATCTGTATAGAGATATACAGGATCTGGAAATAACTAGCAGAATTTATTTATTTTAGTGAACAGTGGCAATGAAGTAGCAGTAGAGTGGTAGAGTGTTTTACTTTTCAATAGGCTGTATAGCAATCACAAAAGAGTGAGCTGCAGTTAGGCTAGGCATCGTTTTTATAAAATAGTGACAACAACTATGAGAATCGGGAATACTACTGTACATTCCACAAAGCCAGATCATATCCATGAGGCACGTATCTTACTTCTTTCTTTTGGTTTTACTGCAGGATTGAAAAGATAGATAGTACTAATCTGAAGTTTAAATTGAAAATACAAGGTTCTTGCAAGGTTCAAATAAAAATTCCACTGAGGAACAGATGGCTAAAAAGCGGACCTCTTTGAACGGTGTCCTTGCACAAAGGTTTAAAGCAGCAAAGTACCCCAATTTACTGGTGGCACAGACTGATATCTGCAGTGGATTCAGAGAGAGCAAATACTGAGTTCAGCTGGAGGAGAGTCATCTCTCTTGGATGAAGATGCTTCAGAGGGCATCTGAGCTACAAACTCCCCATCCATTTCAAAGGGCCGTGCTCGGCTCTGCACATTCTCTGCATCCCTTCCATCTCATTACCCTCTCGTCCGCATGTATTATTCTGCCTGCTATGCATTCCCTGGTTGTCTCTGGGGGCAAATTTATTGGTTGAAGCATTTTGACTCCATTACCTTGTAAAAGCTATCATTTAAAGCTTGATATTTTCTTTTCTGTCTGTTCCTCGATAGCCTGGGATTCATGCAACTGCCTTTCTTCTGCTTTGATGAGCAATGCTGCTATCGGCAAGTGTATTTCAATGAGTTGGCTGTAAAGGGTTCACATTCCTTTTATCGGAAGTAATGAAGTTTGGTTTTTTAAGTTCATACAACAGGTAAATAAATAACAAGCAATTTTGTTAATGGATATATTTGTACTTTTGATATTTCTTGGCTTCATATTTTTTTCAAGAGGCATGTCAAATACAAAATGACAGGTATGAAAATCTATTGTCAAGCATTCTTGATGGGACTGATTCAGAGTAATTCAACAGTTCTACAGGATTCCCTAAAAGGAAGGTTCAAGTCCTTTCTCCAGGCATTTCTTTCCCCAACAAAGACACCCAGTGACAAATGGATAAAATATCAGTTACATTATTCTCTTGATTTTGTGGTTTGTGTTTATGTGGGGGTTTTTTTATTTTGAGGAGAATGATTTCTTGACATTCTTCAGATTCAACACTGAGCACACATGAGCTGGTAGTTTGGTGATTAAAAGGACATGACTCTCTAGTCTCTCTTCTCACTGTTAGAGGGACAAGAAACACTGCATATTTCAGATGGCTTGAAGCAGCGTCCCGTGGGTCCTTTAAGGGTCCATCATATTTATGAGAGCGTCATATTATCACCACCAGAAGTGTGTCAGAGACACTTCCAGAGGACATAACTCTAATTATATCTGGCATTTGGATAACTTAGTTGCTGTTTTCTCATCTACAGAATAGGATGATATCCACATTTGAAAACCGTAATGTAATTGACGTGATTTTATATCACCATCCATTTATTTTTATTATTTAGATCATATGTTATCAGCCATACAAGATTTAAAAGATGTTTGTGACACATTTGCCAACTAAACTGCAAATGAAAGAAAAAAATAAGTTATACTCTACACAGTTGGATTTAAAACACCCAAATGAAAACAGACTCATTGAAACACCTGAAGTGGTGTAAAAGTGTGTAGGAGGTGGCTGAGAAATCTATTTACTCAAACTGAATTTATGCCAATGTTTTTGATACCTCCATCTGTGGGAGCTAGCAGGAAATGGTTTTGTTGCTTAAACTGACACAGGACCAGTTTTTGCAAATAATTGTGAAATGTTTCCAATCCTATTTTGTGCAAGGACAACTGCAGGAAAGAAGTAAAAATTGTGCCCTGCATCTTTTTGTATAGTCTTTTTTTTCCAAGCTGTCTAATAATAATAATCATGTCTTGCACTTGATTACAGGATACAATCACATGGACATGTCAAGGGACTGAAGCGTAAGTACAAAACATCTTTATTTAGCTGTTAGGTGTCATATACAGAAGTCCTCAACATACGAACATTTGACTTACAAACATTTATAAAAATAAAAAACTGCACCACCATATCTGACTATTGTAGTTTCCCTTTCTGACGCAACACGCATCAAGAAACATAACATTAACATCCTACAGATTAGGATTTCACATCATGTCAAAATAACTCAGCAAATATAAGACTAAATGAACAGTTTACTCTCATGTCAACTTCATGTGGCATTTTCATCTTTCCTGTTGGTGCATCATTTGCAGCGTTTCCTTCTTTTATCCACATCTCTGTGAACTGAGTAGGGAACAAATACACTATGTATTTATGTGAATGGGGACATTCACAAACATTGAGACTGCTGACAATTCAGATCAGGTTAAAAAGTTGGTGCCAACAATATGGACTATAGGATTCCTATAAGAAAACTCTGGCACAACTTGTATATTATTCCATATATTTTTTAAAAATTGTTGACGGGTTAGCTCCCCATATAGGAGCTAAATGATGTAGGAACCAATGTTGACCAGGTTAGGTTTCTTCCTGGAAGCATTAACAGTTTTTTGTCTGCTGAACTCTGAATGTTTTGCTATTTTATGTTAGCTATTGGTCGAGTCAACTGAGAAATGTAATGGAAAACAGTAAAGCAAAGCAAAACAGAGTAATGAAGAATAAAGTGGCCTATCAGACTTTTGATTACCAGAAAGTGCATCAGTGGGTCATTCATATACTGTAGGTGCAGTGGAATGCCTCAGTTGTTTAAATATTGGTTTAGCCTCTACACCCTCTGAGGATAAAATTCATTCAGCATAGGTAAAGATATAAAGGCAGTACAGTGTACCCTTGTGCACTTCACCCCATTGCGGATTTTTGGTAGGTAGTCACGTGACACCGTACATGCAATCTATTGGCTGACGGCACCCGGAAGTGAGCTACGTTCCGTGAATCTCAGAACGCAACGTACTTCCGTGAGACACAAAAGTCTAGGAAAAGGTAATACAGATAGAAGGTGGTTTAATATCAGTATGGGAAGGGTTCATAAAAGTTTACATTACCATAAATAATAAGATAAATAGTTTGTCGCTATTTTGTGGAACAGTTATTCGCTTGTGGTTCCTGGAACGCATTAACCGTGAGTAATGAGGTTGTTCTTCTTTATTGTACTACAGTATTTTAATTCATTTATGCTCTGTTTTTAACCCTTATAGCACTATGATCGCGGCAGCGCGATCAGATCAAATGATGTTTTTAAACCATTCTTATCAAATAAAGTCTGTCACATTGACCCCGGAAAACCGGACATATGATTGTTTACATTTGTTCTAAGACAAGCGGTTCAAATGGCATCTTTCATTGGTATAATCAGATGGCAGGCGCCGTATTTCTGTCCATGTAGTCGCCATTGTACAAGCGAGGATGCATTTATTCACATGATTTGAACATATCTCACGATTCGTGCATCTTTTCAAGTGATGCAAACATGTCTTGTGATTCATGCATTTCACGTGGCACTGTGTCTTATTTTGAAAACTCTTTTGAAGAGTGGCATAAGTCACACAACTGTATAAAGTTATGTTAGAAGCCTATGGCAACCTTCTTGGAGTTCAAAATCCATTCGATGAGCATGTTTTTGGTTTTTATGTGCAATAAAATATAAATTTTCCATTTTCAAATTTGACTGTGTGTGTCTACTTTGCCTCAATATGTCAATATAGTAAGCTATAGGGAAATAATAACTATCTCTTCATATAGTTGAAGTTGTGCTGAAGATAAACATTCAAAGCATGGGTATGTTAAATCATTTTTTAATGTAGTATATAGAGACAAATATCAAAGGTACCAGAAAACGGCCAAAATAGATCAGGGGTTAAGAGTTAAGTCCTGTAATCATTTCTGGTAAGTCTTAGGGAATAGTACTTTGTATTTTAGATTTTAGATTGAAATTTATTAAATAATGACTTATGGAGAATTCAGCTTACCAACAGCCTTCCGGGAACCAATTGTGTTTATAGGTTGAGGACTACCTGTACAAAATTATTTCTGATACAACTCATACTCAACTACAACTATTGTTCTTGAAAACAAGCAATACATTTTGTTACTAATACTCTTGACCATTTAAATGCAATCTCATACAGACACTAGCTTGGACTTTGTGTGTCTGAATGCGATGCAGAGGGGCAATAGAAAACATAACGTGGGGAAGATAACTTTCAGTACATACTTGACGGAAAAACACTAGTAAAGTTTGTCATTTCAAAAGTACCTCTTAATTTGTGCACCAGGGGATATTATGTCCCAAAAGAGGAGTATTGTACATTGTTAGCTAGACCACAGACTTCATTGTTAGCCAAGTGAGAAGTTTAACTCTCCCAATATGGGAGTCCCAGAAGTGATACAAGCATTCATATACACATATACATTCATTCTCATACACACCTACAGAGGTGATGTAGCATCAGTAGCAGGCCACAGTGGTACATCAACAGGACAGCAACATAAATCTTGGTGCCCTGAGGACAGGTATGGGAACCTAGGAGGGATAAGTTTAAGGAGTCCCACACAGCAGCTTTAATTCACTGCGATTGTCACAAGACAGTAGAGAGCAGCAGTTGCCTCCCCATGGAGACCTCCCTCGATTCAACCACGGAATAAAGCACTCGGTGGATTAAAGTTGCAATTAATGAGTCATTTGTGAAAGTCAGACTTGTGCTGAAGAAACACATTATTATAAGTACGTTTATAATCTTCTTTCTGTCATAATGTAATTCAGAGGTTGAGCCAATATGGTTGGATGAAATTACATAAAAAGCCACAGAACTATGTGCCATAAAAGTTTCAGACTGTAGCAGCTGTAGAAGTCCGCATGGAGTACAGTTGTTTATTGACCAGCAGCAGGAGACACAAATCAATCAAACTATTTCAAACTATTATATAATTAATAGATGTGACTCCAGTGAGCTTAAATTTGACTTGTGATAAACTTAATTGTCATGCTCCTTATCCTCTTTCTGCAGCTTTTTTTTGCATTACATTCTCTGTAGCCTATATAACTAGCAGGTAATGTACACCCAAACATTAGCTAACTTCATCATTCATCTTTGGAGCTTGTGATGAGTTACTGTATATCCTGGAGATCTATAACATGATTGACAAGCAGGAATGTTAGTGCATGCTGCTCCGTTTGTCCGAGCAGGCCCCGATTGCATCAGTTACACCTGGTGACTGCCTTGGGCTTACCAGCCTGTAATTTCATGGTTCAAAAGTACAATGTCTCATTCTGTCAACATTCACTCCTGATAGAGCCTTGCTCATTTACAGCAGAGTGAGAATGCTACAACACAGTCAAAGTATCATAATTTTAGCACTTTATATATAGTGGCAGGAGGAGAATGCTTTGTTTTAAGAGATAACAGTGAAATGATGATCACTGTAAATCACTTTTTTTGGCCAATCACCTTTCAACATTGGTGGTTCTTAATTCTTTGATGGCTTCTATGTTAGAATTGCAACTACTCTTTTTCTTCCCAATCTCTATGTAAATACCTCATACATACAAATCATAAATGAATAATCACCCATAAATGCTCGCTAAGTACACACTGCTTCATGCATCATAAACAATGTGTTTATTTATTTTCTATGCTTGTGTGATCATTAAGCTGAAGTACTTAACTGTCTGACCCATTCTACAATCCTGAACTGAGGCATAATTAATGATAAGATATGCCTCTATTTATTCAAGTGGTGATAATGGTTTTCAGATAATCAATACATATATAGATGTACATTTAAATAAGGATCAGTTTGCTTTGCTTAAGTAATAGGTTATGCTGAGAGAACAAGTCATTAGTTAAGATGGGAGCAGTGCTTATGTTTCCAGATTACTTTGGTTTAGGGCTTGGGAGTGGTAATGCCTGAAGAATTCATGAGACAGTGATGTTAAAGGTGTTTATTAAATCGTATACACAAGAGGCTTAATACACATGTGGTACCTGGAGAGGAGATGACCTCCTTAATAATCTGACAACACCACCTCCTAATGATGGGCAGCAGGACCCACAAATCTTCTCTTGAGTGTACTGTGGCTAATTCTATGTCTAATTCTAATTCTATTGTCTGAGGGACAATTGACCAAAGGCAAGTATATGTAATTCAATTTATTATAATTTAATCCAAAAAGGGTAACAAACAAACAAACAAACAAACAAACAAACAAACAAACAGTTCAAATGTATCTTTTAAAAATATTGTTTTGAATACCTGGCTAGGAAGTCTAGGAAGGTCAGATCAACAAATGCAAGACCCTTGCTATGGAGCCCCCCGGTGAGACAAAACAATGGAGACAGCAGACCCAACACCAGCAGGAAGCATACAATACAGCAAACACCATATGCTTAAAATCTTGTAAAACCACAAAATATCACACTGTGACATAGAAGTAGACACCAATATTGTAAATTTCCAAGGCGATCCCCCTACCAAGGGCAAGGGTCAGCATGGGTCTTGTACAAGAGCATCCTATGAAGAACACACAATTTGGGAGGAGAACCACCAGCATTAACAATACCACTAAACAAAGAGAGAGTAACAAAGCCACAATGAATGGGGCACACGTGTGGAAGACCTAGAGGTAGACAAACCAGAAAAGGATGCAATGAAGAAATGCCAGCTCATGGTAAGAGTGGTTGGCCTGGTCCCTTATAGAGAAACAGGCATGTTAAATGCCAGCCTCATTAAACAGTATAGCATGGTCATCTCCAAACTTAACTACAAGACATAGGCCTACTTCAATTTACCCATCTGTCCCACAGCACATTTACACAAGAAGAGTCTTGATGAGAAGTCTTGAAGAAGAGTCTTCCATTAAGAGACCCCACTACCCTGGTAACATGAAATAAATATACATTAAAATTCCAGTGGCCGTGAGTAATACTCAATACTAGTAATACCGATACTCAACAGTGCCTGCTTGAAAAGGGAGCCCAGCTTGCACAGCTAGTGTCCAGAAAACACGATAATCTAACTTTCAGCCAGCAAACATTTTTCACTTCATTTTCTTGATTAGTCATGTAACCCTAAACCCAAGCCAACATGAGACCCTGCGTCTTAGGTGAGTGTGATGTAGCTGTGTCATGTGCCAGCATGTGTAAATCTCCACACATAAAAATATGTTCTGTCTGTAAAAAATATCTCCCCACCTATATATTTGAATAAGCTCACTTGAAAACCTCATTCTGTCATGTTTTAACTCCACCCACTACCTGTCAATCAAAGCGCTCAACCATTCATGGTGCATCTGCCAGAAGGAATCACGTGATTGCAAAAGCTCAGCTAGCATCAGTTGGCTATTGTTTAGCTGGAGCTCTCCACGTTAACAGTGTTAGCTCCATACAACATGGTAGCTATTCATTCTTTTCATATGTTTAGTATGAAGTCTGATATTATTTTTTATCGTGGAATTTCCATGAGTTCCCGCTAATATTTATTTATTTTTTTTAAATATAATTCTGTTGGGTGACACAGTTGTGCAATGGGTAGCATTATTGCCTCACAGCAAAAAGGTCATGGGTTCAACTCCTTATGTACTTAGTTTGAATGTAGGTTTTGTTCGGGTTCTCCAGCTTCCTCCCACCTCCAAACACTTGCACTTTAGGTTTAGTTACACCAAATTGTATGTAGGTACGAGTCTGAGCATGTGTGGCCCCACGATGAGCTGGCGTCTTGTCCGGGGTGTACCTTGCCTCTCGCATGCAGCCAGCTGTGGCTTTGTGTGAGCAGATCTGTGACCTACAAGGTGAATAAGCAGCTGTAGACGAGGCAGTTTCAGTTGTCTCATCTTCAGGAGGATGAATGGATATAATGATTTTAGAATTAGTATTAAATTTTGATTAATTGTAAGCAATATAATTTTTTTTCATCATTGATTTCATTTGGTCTCGTTGCGTTTTGAAAAAAAATCACTCTCATGGAATAAGACAGACTACTCTCTTATTTGTATTCAAAGTAGGTGATCACTTAAATGTGAATGTCATGTTGAACTTTACATCTTTGGCTGATGAAGAGCCAGGGGCATCAGTGGCAAAAGTTCAAAGGTGAGGTAAAGTGCTATGCTTTATTACTGGAGGAAAAAAGTAATTTTCTATCAATCGATTTCAATGATCATAAGCCCTAGAGGGTGTCAATGCTTTATTATTGTCTTATTCAACCCAATCTAGTAAGAAGAATACAATCTAGGTCATGAAATAAATGGAATTTAATTGTAGTGATGGTTGTTGGTTTATTTAATAAAAAAAACATGTAAGTAATTAAAATTCTATCACATTATGGATTTACATTATACTACTTAATAAAAATTTGAAATTACAGAAAAAATACTTGGAGGTAGTTCTGTTTATATCAAACAAAGGAAATAGATTGTATATTTCTACAATGTACTGTACACAATTTTACATTTGTCATGTAAATAGTATTACAGTATTTGCTATTTTATCATTCATTTAATCTGTCTCTCTACAGCATATATATGTATATATATGTATATATATATATATATATATATATATATATATATATATATATATATATATATATATATATATATATATATATAAACATATATATCAATTTAATAGCTTAATGTAAATTAATGTAAATATTATCACAGGGCAAAATAAGACATGCAGATGGGTGCACACATTTGTTTGCACATATATGGCATCATTCATAAATATGTGGAATCTTGTGTGTAGCTCATCCTGACAATGAAGCCCTCTTTAGATCTGCAGTTGATGGCGTGTCACGCTGAAATAAATCCCCCTCAGCATTGACACCAGGAGCCAAGCTGTTTGATAGTTCCCAACTTCAGTCGCCCCTCTTTGATTGACAGGTGGTAGATTGCCTGGTGCCCAAACACCAGTGTTTGTGAGACACAGCCTAGTCAATATCCCCCTACCGCCTGATGTGTTTTAATGCCTGTGCTTGCATAGGAGAACTAACACCTGGGCACACACACACACACACACACACACACACACACACACACACACACACACACACACACACACACACACACACACACACACACACACACACACACACACACACACACACACACACACACACACACACACACACTTTTACTAAAGTTTACTTCTAGATGTTTTTTGTTGTATAAGTTGCAGTTTACATACATTTTGTTGTGGAGGATTTATGTATGTGTATTCTTATAGAATTATATTCACCTGATGAGATAACATGGCAAACTGATAAAATTATATTATTTGCGTCTGGATGGACAAGCACGCAACCGTCAAATTAGTTGCTTATATGGAGTGAAATAGATTTTTGACAAAGACAGAAAGAAAGAAATGTGTCAAATGAGAGATAGAAAGATGAATCATGTGTGGGCCAAAAATTTAATGGGATGATTCAAGTAAAAATTTAATTAATATTAAATAATATAAAGAATAATATCATATGTGAAAACTAGAAAAGTGTTCAGCAGAGTTCAAGCCAAGGCCGTCCAATCCCTTTAAATTACCCATGAGAACAAGAGATTAAATTTTAATTTAATTAAGATACAAATATGTACAGAAAGTTCCATTATAGATTAAAGTTACACCATTTTAACATCACACTAACAGAATCCCAACCCATTTTACACAACGATTCACACATGGAAAGATACCTACAGAATATTCTGACTATATAAATAGTATGCGCAGACAAACACAGAAACACACACACTCACACACACACATAGACATATGCAGTGAACTGAGGCCATCATCAAATCACGCTGAGCATTGTTACATGTGAATCGGAAAAGCAGTGGGCTGGAAAGATCCTGTGTTAGTCTGAGCGAGTGAAGGAGAGGGAATGGTGCCCTCTCTCTCTCTCTCACTCTCTCTCTTTTTTCCTCTCTCTCTGGAGAAGCAGGACTGGAGGATGATGGAGAAAAAGAGAGAAGTGAGAAGGAAGAATAAGGCCAGATGGACATAAAAGAAAAAAAAAAAGAGGCCACCAGACGCAGTACAGGGAAAGAAGAGAAGGACAGCAAAAGTGAAGAAAAACTTGAGAAAGTACGGTATATGAAGGGAGCAGAGAGAAAGGGGGACGGTGAGACAGACAAAGGTTGTTGGGGAGTTACAGAATAAAGTGAAGCAAGAAGGGTTTGAGAGAGGAAAAAGAAGTGGAACGTTGGAATAAAAAAAAAGAAAAGAGGAGGAGGAGAAAGACATGGGAGGGAGATACCCAAGGGAAGATAAAGCAAAAGGGCTGAAAAGGTGGGAGGAGGGAAGAAGTGTGGAAAGGAGAGGGTAAAGTCAGGGGGGAATAGCTCCTGTTGCCCATCCACTCTGCTGCTGCAGGTCAACGATGAATTTCTCCTGTTTAGCTTTCCAGATGCATGCTCTCCTGCCTGCATCCTCTGCTGGCTCTTTCGAGAGGATTATCCTCCATTCCTGTATGGATTGAGAGGATTGGGGGTAACGAAAAAAAAAATGTTTGTATATTTATTTGAAGATGGATTGTCAGTGTTTAAATCAAGCGTGGGAGAAATATAGAAGTAAAGGAACAAGTGAAAGATGGAGAGAAAAGGTCATTCTGCTGGTAGTGACCAGAGGGGGTGTTTCATGCAGGGAAATTGCTGCGTATCGCTTTTGTGACAGAGGAAATGTAAACTGGCCGTGTGGGTGTACGACCTCTAAGAGAGGTAGAGGGGGGACTAAATGGACACAAAACACCCCTTGGGAGCATTCGCAATTCCTAATGTAACTAAAACAGCTATATGGATGTGACAAAAGCTGATTTTTCCTTTATATGACTGCAGGACGTGATGATTATGGGTTTAAAAGCCAGAGCACTTGGAATTGTATCTATCTATCTATCTATATATATATATATATATATATATATATATATATATATATATATATATATATATGATGTGTGTACATATATACACACACACACACACACACACACACACATATATATATATACACACACACACACACACACACACACACACACACACACACACACACACACACACACACACACACACACACACACACCCATCGAATACACATTTGATGTAAATGGTGTAATGGCAATATAAATAACTTGTAATATAGCATTTATTTATTGCTATATATTTCAATTAAACTTCAGTGCAAATTAATGCAAGTAAAACTAACAACTACTTCGTATAAATTAATTATCATCATTTTTCAAAATATTCTGATAAATTGTGTGTTTTTTAAAGATTGTTTGATTCTGCTGATAGTGCCAGCTTCCCCAGCAGTGGGGTCAGGAGCTTGCGGAAACAGTATAAGAGCTGCCACCTCCTGGTTCTTTCGAGTATTGCGACTGGGCTCTTCATAATCACTTTAATGAATTCAGGAACCCTGTGTGAACCCCGTGTCAAAGGGCTATCAAAATATGGGTAAAAATAAAATAAAAACAAACGAACAAAACAAAACAGACAAACAAAAACCCATAGACACAAGCAAGTAACATTAAAATGAGTGAGGGCCTCAAATAAGAGGGAATAAGACTCATTTCTGACAAGGAAAATCCTGCAGTAAACATTATGGCGATGAACATTCGCAGAACAAACGTGAAAGAAATCCTGAACAGCGTATATGTACTGCCTCAAAAATATAACTCAAACTGTCACAGAGTAATTTTGCAGGAATAAATATCTTACGCTGCATATAGTAAATCTGAACAGTACTATAATTGTGGAGAAAAAAAATCCACATATGCCTACTTCATGTTGTAGATGAAGTATACATTGACAGATGTAAATGTAACATTCTCCTGTGCAGCAGTCCATTAACGCAGAACTAAGCAGTCTATAATGCAACATCAAAACCTTAACAGTTGACTGGGCTCAGTCACACCTTATCAATGCTGCGACATTTAAATACAGGCATGGACACCACATCTGCACCACGCAAAAGCAAATGTGATTTAATACCATTTATGTATTGGATAGAACACAGATGATACAATTATATAACATATATAGTGATAGAAATGAACACACACACACACACACACACACACACACACACACACACACACACACACACACACACACACACACACACACACACACACACACACACATTTTTTCATACCTCCTAATCATCATTATTGAAAATTTAGAACACAAATGACATATATACATGAGGTGAGCCATTACTGTATAAAAACATTCAGAGTGTTTGAAAGTGTGTGTGTGTGTGTGTGTGCGTGAGTGCGTGCGTGCGTGTGTGCGTGTGTGTGTGTTTGTGTTAGTGTTTCGATATCTGGGGGTAGGGTAAAAGGGGTTGACTCTTTTCCATTACTGTTGATTAGTTAACCTTTAAGACACCAGACACTGGTTTTTAATAGGTCGCATGCGTTGCTCTCATTCCTCCATCAGGAAATCGATAAAATGAGAGAAGAGAGAGAAGAGGGAGGTGAAGTTTGAAAACAATCTTCCTTTCTTGTCTGAGCAAGTGTGTGTGGATTGAAGGGTGTGTGTATTTTTATATGTGAGGTTAAGTAATACAGTATTTGAGTTTACGTTTTTTTTTTTTTCTTCAACTTGGCTCAAAGACATTGAATCTGTGGTAAAATACTTCATTGAGATGAAAGTGCCTACTATATTTTCATATTTTAACACAAAACAGAGCTGGAAGTCAGCACCGTAATCCCAATAATTTTTACATTGCAGATCCATTAGGCTGACAAACAGAAAGAAAACTGTGATTGATGAAACTTTTTCACTGTTTTACATGTTGTAGGCAATTTTGATTTTCAGTTGTGGGAAAAAAAAATATTGGAGTAGCTAGTTCATAAATATGATTATGATTTTGGGGGCTTTCTTTTTAATCAGTATATGAATTTTTTTTTAAAAATTATAAATTTGTAGATAGACACTCAGATTTTTAAAATTTAGTTCCGCTAACATAACTGTTTTTAATTTTGTGTACTGCATAACTACAGCAAATTTATTCCAGGTTTTATTTCTCAGCATTTTCAAAGGTTTTGTTTGAGGTCATATGTTTTGATGTTTTGAAAGAGATACACATAACAGTAATTATGATCATATTGTATCAGTCTAAATAAGTGGTTTACAATCAATGTGAAATAAATTTCCTGCGCAGGAAGTATGGGGGTCTTAACATTGTGTAGGAAAAAGGAGTTCAGGACAAAAATTTGTTGAATTTTACACTAATAGTCATTTTCATTATTTAACAAATAAATAATTTCTTAACATAGGTTAGACTCAGAGTAGACAAAAACTACATCACAGACATAAGGGGCATTGACATCAGTTATGACTGAGATAGTATGGTGGATTGGTGAATGTTGTTTTGGTTTTGAATTGATTTTCTCTTCAAACAGAATTATGTGGCTTCTCTTGTTCCATCCCATCGCTTTCCCTGTACTGCGTCTGTTCCATCACACACACACACACACACACACACACACACACACACACACACACACACACACACACACACACACACCTGTTTTCTTTCATTCTATCACTACTCTCTTCATTAAGATGTGCTGAGAACATTGTATCCCATAAGTCATTAGTTGTTAATCAATTATGTCTTTAGAAATAATGGAGGGTGGTTGACAGAGGGACGCAAAGAGAGAACAGGATGCTGAAAATAAACGGCATGTGAAATGAAGACTGATTAATGGATGTTCCACCAATTTTACATATGAAGTTTAGTTTTCTCTTCATGGATGTGTAGTTTCTCATTCATCCAGATAGTGGTGATCCTTCAGTGTTCATTGTGAAGTTAATGGACTTGAAAGATTTTTTACCTTAACCAAGAGGCTTCTCCAGTCTTGCACTATTAGTGGGGAGTATTCAGGTATTTAAATGGCTGTGAGATCATTTAGTAGTCCTCAACAACCCTAAGATACCAATGCTGGACGAAACAACTGTAAATGTGTGATCTTAATGACTCTCAATGTGTTATGACATTATGGGACTTTGAATGCATGAAATGATCCAACAGTCAAATGGAGCAGGAGCCTCTTGGATGAGAGCTGAACCATCTTCATACCCAGGTAGAAGCCAGGTTTCCCCTGATTCAATCGCCAGAGGCTCATAGAGATTACCACTCAGACTGTTAAAACAGTTAACGTGTTCATTTCTCAAAACAACACAATTAAAACAACTGAAGGTTAGAAATTAATGTCTTTCAACAGAAATTTACCATATCTACCCGTCATTGGCAAATTTGACAACAACTACAACAGCGTGATGACAGACAGAGACAAACTGACCGTCAGAGTAGAGGTGGAAACTTCGACATTGTGGTGCAAGGAAAATAGCTTAATGTATGCAACATCAAGGATGGCCTGTAGGAGGCAACGGGCAGTAGCATTCCCCTAACCACCAAGGAACACCAGTCAAAATTCGGCTGCTGTCAAAATCTGCAAAGGTTTCCTCACATTAAGAAGATTCTGGGTTCTATTCTATCTGGGTCCTTTCTGTGAAAAGTTTGCAAGTTCCCTGCATGGATACTCTCCAGGTTCTCAATCTTTCTCTCACCACCAAAAAGCCCATGTGAATTGTTGTAATTGAATTACAGGTTGTCATTGTAAACGAGAATTGGTTCTCAATTGACCTACTTAGTTAAGTAAAAGTAAAAAGAGAAAATGGAATCACACAGTTTTGGGAGGGTTGGAATTCCATAATTCTAACAACTTCTGCAAGTATACATCAAAAATGTGCAAATCTAGACGAAAAAGAAGTATAGGCTTTTTGGTCCACATGGGATTTGGGCCGAAAATCGTCCGGTGATCCTCCAGTTCCTGGCCCAAGACTGTGGACTGAGCTACTGCCGCCCCCTAAAAGAACAAACCAGCCAGGGGTTGAACTTAGAATCTTCTTATCCGTAGTCAGATGCATTACCCATTGCACCACTGGTCCACATAGCTGTCCGTCTTGTCTGTCTGTCCGTCCGTCTGTCTAGTTACCTGAATCAGTTTTATTTGAATCAGAGAGATACAGTGGACCATTTATGACGTATACTTGTATATTTATATATAAGTCATCCTACAATTAATAAATCAAGATACATACAAGACAGGGCAAGAGCCGATGCACATGGAAGAAGTTGGGGGTTTCACACATTGTTACACTCAAATTGTCACGTATGGCGGGATATGGCCCCTAAGGCAGGACACCAAAGGCAAATCTTTCTTCCATAAATTATTTGAGACTCAAATAATTCTCCAGACAGGCAAGAAACATAACAGACTTCCAGGAACTAAATAAGAGAAACGAACCAGCACCTAGATCTCATTGAGCTAGGCTTAAAAAGCCTCATTATGATAACTCCAATGAAGTTCAGGTGGGAACGATCAGGACGGGAGTGTGGATGAGTCTCAGGTGTGGCACCGTGGCTCCACCCACCAGCCTGGCCTCTCCCTGCCACACACCAGAACTGCCACGCCAAACCGTGACACAAATTGTTGTTAAATAATCATTGCTAGTTATATACCATGCCATGTGATCATGATGGAGTTCAAAATGTTTCTAGTTGGTGTTTGTCAGTATAAACGGTTTGTTTGTATGGTTTGTTATTATATTCTGGTGAAAATGGTAAGATCTGTGTAAGTGATCATTCACTATCGGCAGTTTACCAGAAATCTAATTGACATGATTTCCTCATTAGGTTCATTAAGATATCCGTTTGGCATTGCAGGCTCTTCACAAAGATGATGAGCAAGAGAGATATGAGGTTTGGGAGCTATAAAAAGGCCGGAGAAAACTGCTGAGTTAACATCTGGTGCCTCTGGTGGGTTTAGATTATAATCAATAATGGAAGAAGTGCTGTGCCCTGTCACTCCTCTGTCTACTTTATCCTGCTTTCCACTTTTCTTCTTTATTTTGTATTAACCCATAGTTTTTGTCTCCTTGTGAGGCAAAGTGCCAACCCTGAAGCTATCCCCTTCCAAGCCGAGCCCCTCAGAAATGGTACAGTAAGAAAATAACAAAATGTGCTTTAATAGAGTACACACTAGTTAATTATTGGTTTCTAAGTATACTTTACATACATGCCACTTTTTTTCAATCAAACCTTGTGCTATCTGTTGTCACATAAGGAATGCAGATTCCAGATTGCCACAATCAAATTTTCCTCTTTAAAACTCCTTGCAGGAGTTCCTCTCATATTCCTCTTGTACTCTAATATTCCTTGTTTTTCACCTTAGAGTCCGACTTCATGATTATTTTTTGCTCATGGTTTTCTTTGACAGTTCTTGCTTTCAGCCTGTCTCTTCTTGCCTGTTGGGTGTGCCAGACCACCCACAGCCACGTTTCAGTATCTGATTACTCATTTTTTTAACTTGTTGAACAATTTGTCATCTATTTACAATTTTCCTGTGCTCTCTTTCACCTCCTTCATCCTCCTTTTCCCTCCCCCAACCCCTCTCTATGTTGCAGCTCCTCAGTTAGACCCCCCACACCAGGAACAGATTGTCGTGTTATCCTCCCCTCCTCTCTCTAATCCCCTGATCACTTTTTAAGTTTCAAACTCCATTTGGCTGATATATCCGCTTCTCCTTTGCAAATGACTGAAGTGGTTTGGACAGTTGTAGACAGCTTGTTGGATGGCCGTCTGCCACAAATCCCACTATTTGGTCATCTCTGTATTGATTAATGGAGAGGGTCAACCTTTCATTGAGGAAGAGGATTGACCTGAAAACAAATAAATACAGCCATTTTTATTTTTGACGAAACTGTCAATAGTAGAAAGTGCATGGATTCATCCTTTTCTGGGGCATTTGGCCTAGAAATTAGCTTAAATATTTGATGAAGTGACATTTGAGAATGTAAAATGTCCACAATAACCCTTTGCTAATCGAACACAAAGCCTCCCCATGTTATATCAGTGATGTCATGTTTCTTGTATCTCTTAGATTAAAAACAATAATATAAAATGATGCAACTTCAAGATAATTTTACATCATTTTCATCATTCCTTCATCAAGAGTGACATTTAAAGTGTATACACACACATATGTATATGTGGACAGTATACAGTGCGCCCTCGCGCATCAACGCATGCAACTCCACCTCATTGCGGATTTTTGGTACGCAGTCACATGATACCGTACACACATTCTATTGGCTGACGGCATCTAGAAGTGCGCTACGTTCTGTCAGTCTTGGACTTTCGTGAGACACACAAGTGCTTAGAACAGTCTATCAGATAGTGGGAAAAGGTAATACAGATAGAATGTGGTTTAATGTTGGTATTGGAAGGGTTCATAAACATTTAAATTACCGTAAATAATAAGTGTGTGTGTGTGTGTGTGTGTGTGTGTGTGTGTGTGTGTGTGTGTGTGTGTGTGTGTGTGTGTGTGTGTGTGTGTGTGTGTGTGTGTGTGTTCGTGTGTGTGTTCGTGTGTGTGTGTTGGGGCATCTCATCATCCGCCATGCGACTTTAATGTAGAAAAATATTTCCGGTCAGCAGGACGGACGTGTAAACAGATTCATTTGGGTTTGTAATGTGTAGCCTGTCAACAGTGAGGGAACGAATCCATGACCTGTGTTACCTGACTCTCAGCATCTTGCTTTGCTGATTGGCAGTAATGTTATTTAATCAAATGTCAAACAGTGTAGGTTAAAGATACCCAGGCCAACCTCTGATTCTCTGCTTTTAGTGAGTGGAATTTGTGTGCACATAAAAATATACTCAATAGACATACAGCTTATGCATACGTGCATTCTGAATGAATCAAAAGTCAGAGTCAAAAATTTCAATATCAGAATATGTATTGGTTAATTGGTGTGTGTGTGTGTGTGTGTGTGTGTGTGTGTGTGTGTGTGTGTGTGTGTGTGTGTGTGTGTGTGTGTGTGTGTGTGTGGTAAAGGAAAAACAAAATAATCACTCTAACATCTTGTTTATGTGCTTGTCATTTATTTGCTGTCTATGGTATATATCCAGGGAAACATTTTCACATTTCAAAAACTCCCCTGCCATTTCAAAAATAATTGGCCAGTTCCTTGTGCTGAGCCAACTTTACATCAAGAAAAGGTTTGTTTTTCCATACACAATGGAGCTGCCAACACATTCTTTAATTCTCTGTCTGTCTCTGTCTCTCTCTTTCCCTGCTGACAGTGTGTCAGCATGTAGATGTCAGCAACAACAACGCAGGTCTGTGAGAATGATTGAGATCTCACCTTGGTCGAGTGTCATAAAAATATATTTCAATTAAGGATTGAATTTAATATTGTCATTCTGTCAATTCTTTATTGAAACAGCACCTTCATCTTTCAAACTTAAAATCCCAGAGTAAATTATCTAATAGTGTATGTCTCTCTCAGTGTGTGTGTGTGTGTGTGTGTGTGTGTGTATGTGTGTGTCTGTGTGTGTCTGTATGTGCGCGCACATGCATCTGGGTGTTCTTGTTCTTATTACAGCAGAAATCCAACATTTTGACATTTATCCTCAAGTTGAATTAGGTCACAGTCATATGCTAAGAACTGCTGAGCTAAGGTGAAATTAGAACAAACTCATTGACTGTTCTATTTTCTTCCCCAGGCTCCCTTCTTTCATTATGTCTCATTTGTTCCTGTCCCCAAAGAGGCTCACAGTGCTACATACCCACCATCAATCTCTATAGGTGTCATAGAAAAAGTAACGAAAGAATAAAACAAAAAAAGTGCTTGCATGCCCATCATACCATTTTTATTTCTGATCACAACTGTTGGACGAAATAGTGACTAAAAACTAATCCATAAATAGTGTATCTATATCTATATCAAGGTTTTCTCAATGAAAAGGAGCTGGTGGAGTAAAGCAGGATATCAAGAGGGTTGGGCCTTATCTTGGAGCCAGTGTCATTAACCCAGGCAGTACCAAGTTACCAAGGATTGTGGAGGTAATCGGCCCCACACTGTCACAGCACACTGCCAACCCTGCACAGGTGGAAAGAGGCTAAGGCAGCGGCCATTGACCTCAGGTCAAATCATTTTTAAAATAACTTAATATAGTATCTCCATCCATCCATCCATTTAGCTATGAAATGAAATGACATAAACTTGATTATTATTTTTCAGTGGTTTTTTTTTGAAAACTGACATATAATCGAGAACAACTCCTGACAACCTGCACCTGTATTTTATTTTATCGTGTGTTGCTTTTATGTTCTGTTATTATTTCTGTTAAGTCTTAGGCACTAGTACCTAGAGTAGTAACGGCATTTAAATGACCTCAAATGGTGATTATAGATTGAAATTTAATAAATTACAACTTATGAACCACCTCTTGGAACCAATTGTGTTCGTATGTTGAAGACTACCGATATACACAAGATTGTATGCACATCTACATAATTATCATCATTTCCAGTGTACATCATTAGAGAGATGTGATGTCCTTGGGTGACCCTCTCTGCAACCTATAGAATATGCTCTCATGTTAATTATTACAGGAAGAGTAGCTGGTAATCTCAACTATCAAATAATTAAATGATACTTCAACCCAGAATAATTCCATGACTCATCAGCTCTTCATTTCAGCAATCCTGCCTGAAGGGTAGGGAATAATCATGATAGAAAAACCAAGAAGCAGTGAGTTGAAGTACTGCATATCATAGCAAAAGAGAGGCCCTGTGAGAGTCATGGATGAATGCAGAGTGATTTGCAAGTGGATTTGAGCCTCCTTTTCATTTACCTGGAGAGCTTATGCAGACATCTTTTTAGCCCACCGATCATATACTTGACCCTGGTGTCTTTAGTCCCAATATATTGTATGGCAAACAGTAAATGTCTGACAATTTGTATGTCATAAATGACAAATTACACACTAAAAAGTTTTTTTTACAGACAGGCTGATTGTAGTTTGACTGGGATGTTTACATTACTTTAAATTGGGAGGGTTTTTTTTTTAATATAATTTAATATTGTGGCCATTCTAAGCAATATTAAGCTAATCATACACTAACATAATGAAAATAAGTATAATTAAACTACAAATTTAGCAGTCAATCACATTTTATAAAATTTGTATGGATATAATCAATTCTCGTGTATAAGCAATTGTGCTTTATATTATACAAGAACAAGATCCACAGACACTTTCTTTGTAAATGAGAAAGAAACAGCTCTCCCACAATACTTTGCCTTTCTGATGATTTTTTTTTTTTTTTATTGGTCATTGTTAATCACCTCAATGTAAGCATTTCCAAAAAAACTCAAAACATGGCAAGGTACAGGAAATATAAGATGTCTGTAAGTTCAAGACATATTTGAAATAAATTACAGGCAATTACAAAAAAAAAAAAGACCACTTCTACCTAAATGTTCTCATGGATCCTTCTGACAGTTCCCCCAGGAATTAGTTTACTCAAAATCTGTTGCAAACACACACACACACACAGTCCCCACAACCAACAGTAATAAAATATCTTCACTGCCCTTTTTGATCAATATACAAGTGGAGAGAAGAAAGCTGGCAGGGTTAATGGGCCCCACTCCACTTAAATACCATATGAGTGACTCTAGGGAAACACAGATCTTGGAAGAGCAGGGGGAGGTAGAGTTAGGGAGGGCAGAGGGACTATTCCTGACTGTGCGGGTGGAAAGAGGGAGAAAAGATGAAGAAATGTATGTAAAGAAAATTGAAATTTGAAAACAATGAGGAATTGTGAGAAAAAAAAAGGTTGTTTAAGAGGAAGGACAGAAGGAAAGAACGAGGATAGTTAATTGTTGCAGACTAAAGGCACAAATTTGGACATGGATAGATGCCAGGCACAGCGGAAAATGGAAGAAAAAGGTTGAATAAGAAGGAAAAAAGGAGCTGTTGTTTTGATGATAATTAAGATTTATTGTTTCACTGGAAAGAGGTGAAATTTTCACCTGCGAAGACAGTAATGTATGGTGAGCAATTGTAAATACCTAATCACATTGCTGAAAATCTTAACCCCTTTATTTAGCTTTGAAATTTCACATATCAGTGTGACAAGGTGTGTGACATTCCCGTCTGAATCTCTATGTATGCATGGGTTGAAGTAGCTCCATCTGTGGACACTCATACCAGCATTGATCCGACCTGGGTCTTGAGATGGACTCCAATAACAACTCCATTACTGCTGGCACACTGATTAGTGTGTGTGGTTTAAAAAATCAGGAAAAAAAGTCCCCCGTGATGCAAACACACGCACACGCACGCACGCACGCACGCACGCACGCAGGCACGCGCACACACACACACACACACACACACACACACACACACACACACACACACACACACACACACACACACACACACAAACACAAAACAGACACAACTAATGCTATATGTACTGGGGAAAATGCATGGATGGCACAGACACACAGCAGCACTCACATGTCAGTTGATGTTTAGCATGCAGGAAGAGATTAGCTGGCTACAAGAGAACAAAGGTTTTCCCTCCATTGGTAGCCCAACATCCTCCTTGTCAAATTTAAGCCGGTATATTGATTTCCCTTAATTCCTCTTCTTACCTCTGTCTTTTTCTATTTCTTACTTACATTTCACACATGCGTATGAGATCAAGTAGAAATATGTGCTAAAGAGGAACTAGTATAGAATATGTTGACATGGTAACAACCAACACACAAACACCCCATGATCACTCTTTGAATCTGAGTTCAACGCGGGATATGTGTATCTGTCGGCTCTTTTTCTATAGACACAAATTGGGGCCCCGCTTGCATCAGGGGTAAACCACAAGGCAAATTAAATCAATGGGCTTCCGTCTGGCAGATGGCTCACTTTAACACTCAGTTAGCCTTTAGATAATTGAGGCATTGACTCAGTGGCAGTTGTAAAAAAACGGATGGTTGTTTATACGTTTCACTGAAATGGATCAGCAGAGGTTAAATAAATGAAATCTCATTTGTCAGGGAGAGGAACCCCAGTAATAATAAATGCCCCCTCCACGCCCACAGCCTCTGCAAACACCTCTACTGTTTGGCCTCATAAATACAGAAGGAGAGGAAAGATGTTACCCACTCGCCCCAGCCATCCGCACAGCTTGGCCACAACGACATTTTGCCAATGATAGGGTATCCCTGCTTAATGAAACAGTCCTTCCTTTCTCTCTTCTCTGCTTGTTTTCCGCCCTCCTCCCTCCTGCACGCAGTGTGATAAGTAGCGAACCAGCGAAGCCTGTAATTACAATCTTACCGAGGAACCCTGGCCCAATCTGTGTATAAATCTCGCCATCCAATTACAAGATGTAATAATTTTGCAGTCAAGCTGGTAATGAGGTCTAATACTCATGCATGTGATAATCCCCCCTGGATGCTGACTCTATCAGATGTTAGCTTTGTAATTATACTGGCAGAAAATCATTATTTTATGTTCAGCAGAAAAATGAGCTTGGTGGGGGGAAGTTAATTTTCTCTATGCTCTGTGAAGCATAGACTAAATTTTAATGATCTAATCATTACCCCCGACTATCCCCGGCTGCAATTGACCCATGTTACTTGTGTGAGGCAACATTTTAGTCGTTTAAGTCTCCGATATGCAGTGAGGTTTGCCAGGTAGGAGCCTTTTTATTTAGTAATTATAGCACAATAAAACTATTATGCTAATGATATGGAAATCAATATTGTTGTGCCACAGTGTCATTTAACAGCTGCACGGAACATAAATCACATTTTTAATTGTGAGCTGTTAACATTAACACAATGTTAGTGTGCATGTCAGTCTGTATTTGTGTGTGCTTGTGCATGCGTGTGTGTGTGTGTGTGTGTGTGTGTGTGTGTGTGTGTGTGTGTGTGTGTGTGTGTGTGTGTGTGTGTGTGTGTGTGTGTGTGTGTGTGTGTGTGTGTGTATGAAGTACTGTACTGACATTACCAGTGAGAGAAAAGGTCAATCTCAGCTGTCTCTGAGCAGAGAACATCTCTGTTTCAGCTATTCTGTCTCTCTCACTTTTTGGAGAAGACAGCTGTAAATATCACTAACATGACATCAGATATAGTAATGCAATGTAAGAATATGTGTATAGACTTTCAGTATGTGCAAAACAACACATGCTGAAAGTGCGAGCTGTATGTGCATCAAAGGTAAATCACATTAAAGTTCTGAGCATTGTTACAAAGTCAGTCTTTGAGACAGTGTACAGATGATTGTAATTGCACATCAAAGATATCATGTCACTAATAAAGGCAGTGTTCATGAAACCAAAAGAGAGCTAAAATCTGATTTCTTAAATAATCAGATTTGTTTAATTGTAAATGGTTTTGAGAGTTTGTTAAAAGTACATGAAGTTGCAAAATGTAGTTTTAATCAGTAGAAGCAATTACATGAAAAGAAGATACTTGTTTATTCCAGCAGATGAAGTTTGGTAAAGTCTGTCATAAAATATTTTAGACTCTTTAGAGATTGGTATCAAAGGATATCTGCCCTTAGCAGCAGCAAGATAGCTACTGCCATGGAGTCTCGGCGCTGGTGATGGTGGCAGATGACTCTAAGGCTCAGAAAGAATCATATTTAAAAAAGACAGAGCAATATAATAGGCTTCGTTGTTTGATTTGCTAGGTGTGAAGCGCTGATGAGAAGAGGTGATATCTCAGTTGATGGTTGCTGACAATGACAGCAGGAAATTAAGACTGAGCATTTGTAAGGTGTGAACGACAGAGAAATCAACAAAAGCCTATGTGTCCAGCAAACAGTTGTCCTGATAGAGCTTCATTAAATAGAAACATGCGTTATATGGATGTAATTACTTTATGTTTTGACACTGTGATTAGAATGTTTCAATATTCAAAGCAACACTCAATACATGACATATGATTTCAGATGAGAGAAAATCTCATGATCTTTGTTGATGTTTCACAATACCTGCTTTCCAAAATCATATCCATGGATGATTTTTGACATTAAAAGCCAAGTTAAAACCATATTTCCCACAATGCCAACTAAACTCTCAGTAAAACTGTCATTGTGAACGCAAGTACTGTAATCTTTTATGTAAAAAATGATTCCATAAGACTCACTCTTGGCCCAATGAGATAGATAGAAGATAAACAGTTTTTATGATTTGAGAGTTTCACATCATCAGGATTACCTCATGTGAATTGCAGCTGATGAGCAGTTATGGTTAAAGGATGAAAACTGATATGCCCTTGGGAATTAATCTTTCAGATCTATTTAGTTGTTGATCTTTGATATACAAGTATTTGTTAGATGTAGTAAAGGTTGCAGTATAAGCCTTAGTGTATAAACAAAGTATATATTGTAACTGCCTTTTCCCTTTATAATCAAGAATGAAAGGGAAAAAAACCAACATAGTGTCTAGTGTAATGCCTTCTTAAATGTATTTTCTCTGTGATACAAAAATCTCTACAGTTTAGGTCTCTGAGATTTGTTTAGGTTATTTAGGTTACCACAGGGCCACAATATGCAACTGTAGCAACCTGATAAAGGAAGCACAAGACAACAAGACGCTTAAAAACAACACAACAGCCAACAAAGTGCGGTGTAAAACTGCACAACACAGGGGTGTCAGGAAAACATGGCATGCATGCAGTGATAAAATCTGAGCTCAGCTGTCCAAGGGTCACGGCTGGTGGAGCATGAGATAGGATAGTTAATAGACATGATTGATTACAGCAGAACAACCCAATACCAGTCTGAAACACAAGAAATTATGAAATGCATGATCTGTGTCTTTTACGAGCTTTTTTTTTTAGATGTAATAGAGTCAAATTCAAATATTTAATATCCAGATAATAAACAGACAAGAAAGGACAAAGGTTAGGATTTCTGACAAATGTTGGTCTAATCTGGATGTCAGACAGTATCACAAAGTATTTGTCTTAAATTGACTGATTGTTACTTTATTCCCAAAAGGACTTGTATATAAGGATATTACAAATTTAATATATGCAACTGGGTTTCATGATAACACCATATGCCATGAAGTTATCTTACAAAAAACAGCTTTTTTCACTGTTGGACCATGGCACAGTTATCAAAAAAGTTTGCCTCCATGCATTATAGTGGATACAAATCAGTACTTCATTTTCTTATATGAATATTTGAATAGTACACACACATTCACCTTTTGTAAAAACTAATTTTTTTATACAAAAATAGCTGCTTCTAGATCATACCTCATGCATTATCATCATTTTCTGAACCTGAGGAGGAAGGCAGGGATCAGTCTGCCTAGTACTGATGTGATATTCATATTTACTCAAAACAGAACCTCTTATCTCATGTTTGATATGCAAAACTTGTGAACAGGTTTGAAATTTTGCCAGTGCCCTTGATATAGTTATTGTTGTATGAGTGGCATTAGAATCAGATTATATTTTCATATGGTCCCTCTATGAGTGATATTAAAATTAGCATGCATTGTGCACTGGGATGTACTTCACCTTTTTCTCGACATGATGGATGTGCATCCTACACCAAAGTGATAAGAGTCATTATTTGGTGATCAACCATCCTTGGTATGGCATACACTTAGGAGTACTTGTAAATAAGATTTAATATATCATGTGTATGAACTAGTCTTTTATTATATTATTACATCACATTGTGATTCTTGTTGCTGTATATTCATTTAGACCGTGTTTGGTCTAATTCCGTACTTGAAACAAAGTACGTAGTTGAATGTTTTCATTGTTATTGTTGTTGTTTTTATTATTATTTTATTTTATTATCGGGCTGCATCAATCATTAGTATTCACTTCATCACTGTATTAAATTCTGAAAAGAGTCAGTTGGGGTTGACAACACCATATCACTTCCAAGTAGGTGTTACTTAAATGTTACTCATCTGGCTTGTCTGTCATGTGAAATTTATTTATTGAAAGTTTTGTTCACACATGGAAAGTTAAGCAGATGGTGTATCTACAGCAGTCAGATTCTTTTGCACGCACGCACGCACACGCATACACACACACACACACACACACACACACACACACACACACACACACACACACACACACACACACACCATCAAGAGAGCGTGGGCCCCCCATTCTACCCTCTTTTCTCTTGTCTCCTCTGGTGCGCTCTGTTCCTCTCCACTCCCCCTGATGCTGTTATATGTATTATCTTTATGCCTGCCCATCTCTGGACACGGACGCCTCTTGTTTCGCCATTTTAAACAGATCTAATCAGCAGTGTGTTAAACAAGAGTGGATCTTTTATGCATTGGGTGTTAGGACAAGCAAATCACCGCTGTAGATCAACCGAATAAACAACTCCACCCTGATTCAATTACAACAGCTGGGGTCTGTGCTTTTATCTGGAGCGGACATCATTTCAATCAAAATGTAAAATAATCCAATCCAATAGTTGAGATAGGATACAGACTGCTGAGCTTAGTTGTTTTATTAGAAAAGGAAAGAAATACAAGGCATTCTCTGCCCGCTCTCTTTCTTTCTGACAGCCATCAAAAAGTTCCCATTTCGAAACTCCATTACCTTGTGTAATAGCATTCAAAACCGAATTGAAAGGAAAGAGAGGAAGAGATTGTTGGTTATATTTTTATTACTCAAAGCAGTTTTCTACGACACAGCCTGCTGCACTTTTGTTCATTTAATTAACAATAGCATCACATATTTCCTGTCCCCCTCATGGACTTCCTAGCCTTTTTGTCTTAACCGCAACAGCAATTATTGTCTAAGATCATACTTAGTGGGAATTGAAATGTCTGTACAGGCGGCCTTAATGGCAAGTTAATGTAAATGTTTTGTCTCTAAGTTATGGATTTGATGGCAATAGGATACAGGCCACTGCACTTTAGACCCCTTTAATTAACTGAGCAAAATGCATCATGCCAGAAATTTGGAGCAATCTTGAGAAGAAAGAACGAGAGAGACAGCGCGAGAAGGAGAGAGTGATTTCTCGCAATAATAATGTTCAAGGAAATTGAATGTAGGAGAATGTACAACAATGTTAATAATATGGCTCACTCTATCTACAATAATGTAATCTAATAGAAAGCAATTAATATAGGACACAGGCCACTGCACTTTTTACTCATTTAATTAACACATGGGATATTTGCAAGGAGTTGGAATATATAAAGCTTTATAAAGTATTACACCTCCCCCATCGCACCATGAGATGTGGTGGTGGCTATACTCTAAATTATATGCAGTGTAAGCCATAATTGAAGTTGTTGACTGTCTTTTTTTATGTAATAAATTATATACTGTAGTATATACTGTGTGTTTTCGGTAACTATAGTACTTTGCTTTTTTAGGTAAAACCTGACAAATAAATACTCTACTGCAGTAACCAAACTTCCAGATTTAACCCTAACTTCTGTTCATGACTCATTTTATAGCTTGCCAGCACCTGGGTTCGTCACCTGTCTGGCCTTTATTTCTGCTGATATAATTTTTTTCTGTAATTCAACCAAAATATTTTTTTTCCCCAAAAAAATCATAGCTAACTTTTCCTGATTCGTGCTGTCAATTTAGGCAGATGTTCCCAATCTGTTTAAAAATAAGTACAGGTAAGTTTGTAAAGAGAGGTCTCTAAGCTCTACTGTCCATGTCATAATGCTTCAGCAAATTAACATTTGCTTTATGTCCTTCTACAAATACAGCTCTCCAGTGTTACAGTATAAGACCCAGCCGACAAAATTAAGGACTAAAACAGGACAAAGGTTTAAATGATGTGGTTTCTCTGCCCCTTGCCAAACCAATAGGATGGTTAATGTGAAAAGCTCAATGCCTGTTGGGCAAAAAATGAAGAATGGTTATACATTTTGTGCTTCTCTTTTTGTGTCTCATCGAGCATGTTAATTTTAGTCCACTTCATTTTAAATATTACCTCTTTTATGTCATGTCTTTATTTAGTGGATGTTTAGTCCTTTGTTGTTATGATCACTTTAAGTTTAGATCATTCAACCCTAGTCTTGTCCTGCACTTCTTTGTTTGTACTCACCTTTTCCCTCTTGTTTCCGATGCTGGTTTGATTCAAAATTGAGTTTTTGTTCCTCATTATGTTTACATTTTGTACATTGTTTCCTCCGTGTGAGTGTTGTTTTGTACTTTGTTATCTTCTTTAAAATGTCTTTTGTATGGCTGATTTTTAAAATTGTCTAGGAGTACATTTTAATCCAAAATATCTTGTCTGAAGTTGTTTCATATGTGGCCAGGAGGGTAAGTGGAGTTGAGAGTGAGTCTTGGGCCCCGTCCACACGATGACGGATTTTTTGAAAACGCAACTTTTCTGTTGCGTTTACGCCTTCCGTCCACACGACAACGCAGATATCCGGAACGAAAACGCAACTTTTTAAAAACGCTGGCCGAGGTGGATTTTTTAAAAAACGCTGGGTCTGTGTTGTCGTGTGGATGGTGTATCCGCAACTTTTTATAAACGCTGATGTCTTGCCTGCGACGAAAACCGCTGTGACGTCATAATTATGGGACCATGTGTTGTGACAACAAAACACGGAGGATTCCTATTGGATGAAATTTGACACAATACTGCCACCACATGGTTTGGCATGCTGATTGCCATCTTCGAAAACGCACTGCTGCGTTTACGTGTGGACGGAGATTTTTTTGAAAACACAGTCGTGTGGACGCAAATCGTTTTCGATGCGTTTTTAAAAAGTTGCGTTTTAAAAAAAATCTGTCATCGTGTGGACGGGGCCTTAGTGAAGGCAACTGACCTTGGTGAGGGCATTTTCATAATCACAATCACGAAACAGGAAACTATATAAAAAATATGGTCACATCATGATGGGATAGTCAACATGAACATTTGGGTGTATTAACACACACAAAAAAAATACAAATGAGAGGTCAGCCAAATAAACTATAACCTATACCAAGCTGCTATAAAACCATAGTTATTCACACAAAGTGAGTGGAAGAGATCAACAAAGACATGTCAGCAGCTTACAATTAAAAGGTCAATATGTTGTTGGTGTTGCAGTAAAACTCGTTGTGGAAATGAAAACAACGCTATAACAGGGTGAAATGTGCCTCATGTTACTAGCAGGTTACTAGCAGTATGTAATAAAGAGCTAATATTAACTGTGCTTTATGAGATTAGTCAAAGGGACTATGTGGAAGTCATAGAAAAATAACTCACCCACAATGAAATCAGGAGTCAGTCATATATTCTGACAAATTATATTATTTTTTTATCAAATTACCTATGTTATAAATATGTTGTAATTATTCTCTAAAGGATATGCTGATTTCATGGTATACTCGGTATAGAAAAAACTATTATTGTGGTGACAGAACCAGCATCAGAGAGATTTAGAGAGAGAAAGTGGGAGAGAGGGGGGAGAGAGAAGGACAGGGAGAGAAAGAGAGAGACAGAGATGAAAGGAGACAGTAAAAAAAAATACAGTTCTGATGCTGGCAAGCTGGTGGCACGAGTGCAAAAGAAGGAGGAGTGGATGGATCATCTGAACGTTTTGGTGCAGATTTTTGTGGCCTGGTACTCAACACCTCACAGCATGGTACCGAGTTATGGCTCACTCAGGCTTGTTTGTTCAAAATCCCTGACACAGAATAAACTCTCCTGTTCTTGTGAGAAAATCCCACCTCCTGATTGGCTACCCGAGAACGGGAGCACATTCCCTAGAGCCAGTGTTCACAACCAGGGATCAGCTCAACTTTGCATGCCACCCGATATGCAACAGACGCCTACCACTTGGTTAACAGGTGGTGGGAGAGGCCCATTTGACTCTCATTCCTGCCGGACAAAGACCAGGTCACGTGGATTGAAGCTCTTTTCTATGCCAAACGGGATCACAATCATGATGGGTAATTTTGTTTGTTTTCTGTGAGCTGGACTTTGGATGTAAAGAAATTATAAAAAAAAAAACCCAAACAAACAGAAAAAAAACCCATAATGTTCAAGATGATATCTTCATATTTTTTTAGTTGAGTTGTATGCAACATTATGAAAAAAAAAGCATGTCTTTAAAACTGATATCTGTATAAGAAGAAAATCCGTAGGGCACTACAACTCCTGCTGTGACCATTCACTTCCTCTGTAACTTAGTGACCCACGCATGAGTCGTTATCAGTTTCTACACTTCTTGAATAATGGTATAGGCAATAAGATGCACAAAACTCCCTTTTTATTGAATTGTCTTAACACAGATTTTCACCCCCTCCTTTCTTTTAACTCACAGGCATAGTAAAGGTTATGTGTTGAGCATGGAGAAGGTGAGGAGGCGATGTTGCTGTTTCTCCAACTCCCTCACACCTAAACAAGCATTTTATAATTCATCACCAAGCCATGACAGATGAGTCCTGCTGGAGAATATTAGAAAATGTCTCATATCTCATATATATGCTAATGTTATACTGAGAGCAGTTGTGTATGTTGGTAGACTTTTTAATCTGCTCTTGCAACTACTAGAACCACTGAGTGAAAGAAGAGGGGACAAGTTATTGCTCTTCAACAATTTACCGTCAAACAACTTTGGTTTTAGAAGTGGAACAGAGATGAAAATGGAAGAAAATGCTGTAGAGAGAATGTGTAAGACAAAAGAGGCCAAGACTTATGGATATTAGCATGTGTAGTCAAACAGCAGTGCAAGCGGTTGACCATAAAATATGTTGAATTAGTCTTGTCACTGTTTGTTAGTCCCTGTGCTGTATTGTTATCTATTTATTTTTCAGTTTGCGCTGAACCAAAACGTTCTGATGTTCTGTACAGATATAATATACAGTATCTTACTACTAGCATTTATAATGGGATAATGTTATGATAAACATATGTATACCCATGCATTTATCTGTGGAGCTTCAAATGTGTGTGTGTGGTTGTGTGTGTGTGTGTGTGTGTGTGTGTGTGTGTGTGTGTGTGTGTGTGTGTGTGTGTGTATGCATGTGTTTACATTTTTATTATGCATGCCTTGAAATGCACTATTCATTATTTGATGGCAACTGTGAGCCATTATACAGAAGAGTCCACAAGAAAGAACAAAAAAAATGAGGCATACAATTTACATTACAGTGATTGTTGGTGACATTATTATACCACACCACATGTTCTCAGTGATAAAGTGAGCAGAATAATTAAAATGAACTCACTTCTCATCCATCCATTTCAATTATGCTGCCTCCTCATCATTTGGGGATTTAAAAGATACTTCAATATGCTATTGGTAAACTATGCTAATTTTCATAAGTCTTTCAGGATTCTGCAACTACTAGAATAACCATAGGCAGCCATTTTGACTGCTTAGACATTATTTTTTATATAATTTGGATTATCATTAAAATATTCAAAAGTAAATTGGTGGAATAGGTAAAAACACATCAGGAGAATAAACAAAAACTATAACGATTGACTTTTTAAATTTATTTAATTGACACAACATGACTTCTGTGCAATTACACATCCAAACTCAAACTGTAAAATAAAAAAACAAATGTATCTCTGTGGAAAAAAAAAAAGAAAAAAGATGTAATTTGCTTCAAAATAGATTGGTATCATCATTAAACCTTAACAATGAAAATTATTAACTATTATGAACATTCAGTAATGCTGTGACGGTTGCCAGCCAACTGGAGACACTAATGTTAGAATGCCAGATTGTTTTGCTGATGGCTCACAAACATCCAGTAAACACAGGTAACCTGTGGTGGTGGTGGTGGTGGGTGGGGTATCACCACTGATAACTTTTTTACTTGAACTTGAACTTTACAAGGCACTAGAGGCCCAGAAAACCAGTCTGGTTGGTCCAGTAAATAAAAGTAGACAAGAGCTTCCTCCATCTGGAGAAGAGCAAAGGGCCCTGCACACTAGAGGTGCTGAAATGTGATAGTGCAACCCTAACAGTTTATCAATGCTAACCAAAGATAAATATCTCCATTCTAAACACAATCCACACAGCTGTCACATCACAAGTGGCCACGAGGCTAAGCTGGACACTGTTAAGTACTACAATGGAACCAAGGTTGGAGTAGATGTGCTTAATCAATTGGTGACAAATACTCAGTTTAAGCTCCTACATGATGAGGGCCATTTTTGGTGTTTCATAATATTCTTGACCTGGCTGCCATAAATGCTTCGATCCTGCTCAGTAAATGCACCAATAAGATGTGGTCACAGAGGAACTTCATAATGTGACTCGCAAAGAAACTTTGCTCAGGACACATCGAAACAAAATGATGGTACCAGAGCCCCTTTTGGAGCAGCAGAAGATGGAGAGGAGAAGGCAGTGTCAATAGGAGAATGTGCAAGCAAAATAAAGCAAAGGATTATTATGTCAAATGTCATAAAGTAGTGGGAGCTGCACAAAGATGGTACAGGTTACCTGTGTTGACTGTCAGTGTTTTTGAGCCATAAGCAAACCTTCATGGCATTGTAACATCAGTGTCTCCAGCTGACTGGCAGCCGTCACAGCATTATTGAATGTTCATAATAGTTAACAATTCTCATTTTTAAGGTCTCATGATGACACTAATCTATTTTTTTCCCACAGAAACACATTTGTTTTTAGTTCAAAGTTCGAGTTTGGATGTGTAAATGCAGAGAAGCTATGTAGTGTCAATTAAATAAATAAAATAATTATTCATTATAGTTTTAATTTAGTGTCCTGATGTGTTTTTAACTATTCCACCAAGTGGTAGGGTACCTGGTAGAGCGGGTCGTCCAGTGTTTCATGATAGCCGGTTCAATTTCCCCCAAAAAAAAAACACCCAGAGGTGAGCTGACAGTGGGAGGTGTCAGCTCACCTCCAAAGCACTGCCGAGACACCCTTGAGCAAGGCGCCGTCCCCCTTAAAAGTTACTCATTTGGGCGCACCACTAAGGGGCTGCCCGCCATTCTACCTCCCCTGCATGTGTACAGGCCCCTTGAGTGTGTGTTTGTGTGTTCAGGGTCTGTACACACACATATATATATATACACATATACAGTGTATATACTGTATGTGTATATATATATATATATATATATATATATATATACATATATATATACATATACACCATATACCATATATATATATATATATATATATATATATATATATATATATATATATATATATATATATATATATATATATGCGTGTGTGTGTGTGTGTGTGTGTGTGTGTGTGTGTGTGTGTGTGTGTGTGTGTGATTTCAACTAACTAGAGTGTGCCACTAATTTCCCTGCGGGTATTAAAATCAGTGTATAAAATTAAAATTAAATTAATAATTAATGTCTGAGGAGTCAAAATGACTGCCTATGGTAGTTCTAGGTAGTAATACTCAGATGTCTTTTGTGTTTTGAAATTTTAAAGATCAAACAATGTTAGAATAAAATATACACATTTAGGAAAAGTCAGGGTACTATTGTACGGCAGCGTAGTACGGAAGCGTAGAGCTGCCACACCAAGAAAATAAAAACCGGGACGTATCACGTTATTTCGTGATACGTATCTCGGAATTTCGTGATAGTATCTCGGAATTTCGTGATAGTATCTCGGAATTTCGTGATACGTATCTCAGAATTTCGTGATAGTATCTCGGAATTTCGTGATACGTATCACGTTATTTCATGATAAAATGTTATGTTGACCCGCGACCTGCGTTTGCGGATTAAGCGGTTTAGAAGATGAATGAATGAATGAATGAATGAATGAATGAATGAATGTTATGTTGACATGATGGAGCTTGTATCCATGCAGCCGGCCATGTCCCTCCAGCTCATCAATGAGGAACGACCCTCAAGAGGGTCCGACTCGTTTTTCCTCCGGTATAGCCCCATCTTTTTCAAGTGTCGTCTTAGGGTACGCATGCTTATATAAATGTCATCCACGGAGCCCAATAACTGTAAAATCTCACCATGTCTCAAGCCAAGCATGAAATATAATTCAATGGCATCATGTAAAGGAGCCATGATTTACTGATGGCCAGCAGACAGTAAATGAAACCACTTTAAAAAGTCCTATCACGTTATTTCGTGAAACGTATCACAAAATAACGAGATACGTATCACAAAATTACGTGATACTATCACGAAATTCCGAGATACGTATCACGAAATTCCGAGATACTTTCACGAAATTCCGAGATACTATCACGAAATTCCGAGATACGTATCACGAAATAACGTGATACGTCCCGGTTTTTATTTTCTTGGTGTGGCAGCTCTACGCTTCTGTACTATTGGTATATAGGTTTTTTTTTCAAACTAAGTTATGACATTGCAAATTTTGAAAGCAGTCAAAATGCCTGCCTTGGGAGTTCTAGTGTTAAGAAAACTATACTTTGCTTTTTTTTAACATATGTGATGATCTGCAGCTGCCATGTTCTGTTTTGCCTTTTTCATACATTCCTGACTTTGTCTTTTGTTTATTGGTTTTCAGTTCATGTACTTTCTGGTTTTCTGTCACGGTCATGTTCGTAATTTGCTACCCCTGGTTTGTTTCCCCTGATTGTTCTGCTTGGTCTTTAGCTAATCCGTGTTTAGTTCTTTCCCATTTGTCAGTTAGTTAATCATCAATTGCACCTGAACCTAGTTTAGCACCCTGGTCTATTTAAGGTCCTTCATTTCAGTTCAACGCTGTCGTAGTGTAGTAAGTACTTGAGCAGAGATCTGTGTATGCCAAATCATTATTCTAAGACCGCTTTCTTACGAACACGAGGTTTTGCCTTGCCTTTTCTGTGATTTTCTGGATTTTGACCTCTGCCTGTTTTGACCACAATTTTGTCTTTCATGCTCCATGAATGACCTTGGCCTGTTTGTTGGATTACATTTTTTGCCTGACATCTTTGTACCATCTTTGTCCTGATCTTCTGGTTTCGACCCCTGCCTGGTTTTGACTTTAGACTAATTAAAAGTTTGTTATTAATTGATACAGACTCCTTCACCTAGTTCCTCTGGAATCCTTAATAATAAAGATTTTGTATGGTTTGAAATAAAATGTTGCTCTTTGTAATGCATTACATCCATGTGAGTGAGTCTACTGTGCGGTGTGGTGTCACATTTGTAAATATACCTTTTCTCTCCTCCTCCATAACCTGTGCACGTCTATGCAAAACATACACTAAAATTGATAACATAATCACTCAAACCCCACGAGTCCCTGCTCTACTGGAGCTTGTGATGAGGCATTAATAACAGCGAGGCTAGTGCTTTATTTTTCATAAATTACACATGTCAAAGATAAAACTTCTTTGTTGAATGTCCATAGGTTTGTTTTGGCCCTGAGAGAATTCTGGAGACATCTTAATCAGTAAAGATATCAAAACAAAGGTGTTTTTTTTTTTTTAAGTTTTAACCTTTCACTTCTTATATTGCAAAATATAAATGCAATGCAAGGTGAAACACTCAAGAAATAATTTATTTGCCCTTCAATCAGATGGTTTGGCAAAAAAAAAGAAAAAAGTCTTACCTGGAATTGTAAACATTATTATGCACAACATATGAAACACATCTACACCCACATATTGATAAAATTGCATAATCAACCTTCCGCTTCAAACAAATCCACCAATTACACCTGAAATTTGCACACACAAAGTTCTCTCACACACACACGAGGCACATTAAACCTAGGAAGCTATTATCTCACATCTTGTACTCACGAGGAAAATGCAGTGAAAATCTCATACAATGTAGCTACATCGTTCTTTTATATGGACAAATAGAGTGAGCGAGAAATATTGACTTGGAATTAGGGTTGGATCTGCTGGAGGCTAACTTGAGTTGAACGGGTGCTATTTTCAACGAGGGTCATTTCCAGTTTATTTGAAAACCTTTTAACAACTTACTGTGGCAGTCACCAGGGAATTGGTGTTTTTTCTCTGAGACATTTAATGAAAAAACAAATGTGTGATTTGTGTTTACGACTGTAATTTAACTCTAGCACGTATATTCTCATACAACCTATAGCTTTGATGCAACTGTAATTGATCTGATTGTATTTGCTGCTTCACACATTGCGCAATGTGTCCCCCCTGATTTATTTGAATTGCTTCCAACACCCTGCTTTTCTGTGAAGCCCTTTTACCGCTGAGGAGACCTGCCTTGCAGACTGACAACAGTGACAGAAAATTATTAAACGTCATTACACTTCTTAAACCACAGCTTACCCAGGCTCGGCAAATTATTCTCTGGTGGGTGCCAAGGGTAATGGAAACTGTCTTCTCCACTTTACGTCCAGCCTCATCCACTCTCTCAAAATCACACCAGTTGTCTTTCTCCAGGAGTGGGAAGCAGAGACTGCTTCTTTTTCTTCTTCCGTCTGCAAGTTCTTCCTTTCATCTCCTTTACAGCCTTTTTTCCTTGTTGTTTTATTCACTTCTTTGTTTCTCCCTTCCATTTGTCCATTCTTCTTTCTTCCAGTTCTAAATAAAACAAGGACGCCAGTGTGTCTGCTCAAACTGATACTGTTTGTCATTAAAGTTAATACTATACATGAAACTTCAGTTTTTTATTACATTTGTTTTCAAATGGTACAGTCAGGATGCTGTCTCATTCAATTTATTTCACAGACAATGTGGGTGAATTTTTTTGTTTTTTTCAGGAATCGTATAGCAAATGCTTTTATGACCTCATTCTATAAGTCAAAGATTTTACCAATAAGGACTGTTGGAGAGACATGAAATACAAGTAATTTGTCAACCTCAAGAAAACTTCTTTCACTATCTTTTCCCACTTGGTGAGTGCAGAAACAGACTTTCTTTTCATGGAGGCCTGGACTATTTATGCTCCCTCAGTTTGACTTGCATTCCATTTATGTTTTTTACGTGGTGAAAAACTACCCCAGGGCCATTTGCCTTACTTACCTGTCTAATTTCCTTTGCTGATGTCTGTAACACAGGTCTTCCTCCTTACTTTCTTAATGCTAACCACTCCTCTGTTTTCCTTATTTCTTCCTTCTTTCATTGCTCTGCCCTTCCCATTAGTCTCTCTTTTTGTATTTTTTTCTTCATGACAACTTCCGTGTTCTTTCCTAGCTTATTCTGTTTGAGGTCAAAGGTGCTGTCTTTCAATGACAGTTCTGAGAGCTTTCAGGGATTACATCACTCTGACATTTGTCTCAAATTTGTCAGAAGTTATTTAGGAGTAATAGCAGACTAGGATGAATAAACCTGCATGGTGTTAAGTACCCCCAAAGTATCCAGGGACTTAGAGACAGTGGTTAGACAGAGTAAAGAATGGAGTACTTCATTCCCAAATCTTTCCTCTTTTCTCCCCCTATTACCCTCTTTTGATTCCCTTTCTTAACATTCAGTCATCCCTCCCTGCCTCTTCCATTACGCCTCTGCAGGGAATGATGATGAATTGCTTGGCCGTGAGGAAGCAAAATATGTCAAGTCTGGGTGGGTTTGGGAATTGGTTAAGTACTTCTGCAGAGCCCTGACCTCATAATCGCTTTAAGCCTGCAAGGACCTCCTGATTTATAAAGTAGTCGTTGATTAATGCCCTTTTAAGTGGACAAGGCAGGCCAAACATGCAGAGGCCCAACCACTCAAACATGAACAGCACTTGTAAAAAGAGAAAAGACTGTGTGTCTGTGTGTGTGTGGCTATGTCTGTGTACAAGGCAGTGGCTGTTGATAGAACATGCAGTCAGTGAATTTTGCAGTAAAGGTAATTGTTGCAGCAGCAGCTTTCTACCAGTTAAATCTGCCTGACTATAAATCATCGCAGTTTGGAGTGTCTTCGACACAAATTGCAGCCTTGCCTCCAAGCCTGCCTTAAGACGAATGCCTCAAATGTCAGACAGACAGTGGTAGTGGGACAATTTACTGTGTGAATACACACACATACACACACACACACACACACACACACACACACACACACACACACACACACACACACACACACACACACACACACACACACACACACACACACACACACACACACAAAGGTATTTAATTATGGTGGTGATGGTGGTGATGGTGAATCTAAGAAAAACACTGACAAAAATAATATTCTTTCATCAGAGCAGAGACAAAATAAGTTTTTTTGTTATGCATCTGACTGAACTCTTATCTGTTAGATCTGAGTCACATTTCTAGGTAACTTAACAACAACAAAAAAGGTACAGATTGGAATGTGTTTCTGAAATGTGCTCTTCACAATATTTGGACCATAAAAATATATATGTTCCAATGTATATAAACCTGAGCCTGACTAAAGTGAACTGATTCCAGGTGAAGTCAACACTCTTGTGGTAATTGTGAATGAACACATAGACGTATATGATGACAGCGTGGGTGTTTTTCATCCTGATGGGGCACCAAAACTTTCACTCTCATAGAGAGGACCTTTCAACACCATTGACAGCACCTCAATGGATGCTAATTTATTTATTTTTTTCTCAGAACCCATCAAAGCCTATTTTATTTGAAAAACAATTAATCAATCAATGACGTTTTATTTATATAGCACTTAAAGCGCTTTAACAGAGAGAAAAACCCAACTGAATCCTCCAGAGCAAGCATAAGCGACAGTGGCGGGGAAAAAACTTCTTTGTTGAGGAAGAAACTCCGGGCAGGACCCAGACTCAAGGAAAGAAGAAATAAAATGAAAATAAGGACAGGGTAAGAGAAAGACAGATACAGAGAGAGAGTGACACATAGGCCAGATGGAGTCAGTGTCTTTATGGTTACAGTTAGAGGATTTGATGCAGGTGCTGAATTGGGGATGAGAAAGTCAGGCTGTGTTCACCGACTCCTGGGTTGTTGTCTTCAATACATGTTCCCCATCATGTAGTTAGTTAATTCAAGGCACAATTACAGCTGCATGGATGACTGCATGGTGGAACACAGGAAGAAAGGTAGCAGGACCCCAGTCGATGGTTAGGTGAGGGGTGATACTGGTAGGATGGGAGGAGCAGGTCCACAGCAGATGGGTGGATGAGGAGTGAACTTGAGAAACCTGTGAGGACATAGAGCACAGAGACTCCAGGGAAGAAGTTCAGTTAGTAGGGTGTGATTGGAGACTTGAATTGAGAGGTCGGAGAGGAGGAGTAACAGAGAGGGTCAGAGGGAAGAAGAAGGAGAGAGAAGCTCAGTGAGTCTTGATGTTGAGTCTCCAGCAGTGTAGTTCTCTAAGAAAAAGAATTTAGCAGCCTAAGCTGCCTAAATTATAAAAGTTTTGAAAAATAAATGTTTTAAGTCTAGTGTTAAATAATGAGAAATTAATATCTACTGTTTTTTATTTGCTGATGCCATACATATTCTTTTCTTTACATTTATGCCAAATTTTCATAATGCCAAGATGGCATTTTCTCTTTTCCTCACCCTTCCTTCCACAAGACTTCTCATGTAGGATTGATATGAAGTCAACAATGGGAACATGGTTTATGCGATTTGATGCATTGAGTTGGGGTCTGCTATGCACTCATAATGTTCACATTTAGCAACTCCACATGAGGGGCAATTACATGCTTACAATTGTATTGGCTTTAGTCAGATTTAAAATGTTCATCTCAGAACTTAGAAATTAGAAAAGGTTTGCAGTCTATGGACTGAAAGCTGTGGTCATGTAACCTGATATGGTGGGCAAAAGTCCCCTCCTGATCTGCCCATTTCAGATATTTGCCCTGCTGAATTAGGTCAAAACACTTCTACTTCACGCTTGTAGCCACTGTTTATGTTTAAATGTGGCATGATCTCATGTTATCGTGGTATGACATCTTTTATTTTGACATTGATACTGTAATAGAAGCTTAACAAGTCAAAGAAAGATAATAAAAATGAATAATCTATTGGGGTGGGTGTGAAATATTTTCTTCTTATTTTTTTACTGTATATTAATTCAAGTGTGGAACCTCATCAACAGGCTTTGACTACATTTAATCCCATTAAACTAAAAAAAAAAAAAAGTATGACAGCTGATAACACCTGTTGGATATGGTCTTTATAATATATTTGTCAGTAACAGTGATTCTATGTAACAACCACATTCACTGTGGTATAAACTAATCCAGCACCTCTTGCAGGGCGGTCACGTGCTAAGGCACTCTTCTGGGTTAAAGGAGTAAACTGATGCTCATTCTGCCACAAGTCAAGGTGGATAAAGTCACCTTCTGATCTTATTAGGTCAACCACATCAGACAGTGTCACTTTTCATTTTGGAGTCCGTATCTTATGGAGCTGTAATGCTCTACACTGCCTCCTTAATCTATTGATTTGTAGGACTGGAGACAATACTTGAGTTATAACTGAATGAGGGTTGTATAATTAGTTGATATATTGTGGGTGATTATTAGTGAAAGAGTGTAGAGACATACTGAATATACTGTACCATTTCAAATGAGGTGAGAAGGAGTCGCGAAACATAAAGCAGTAAGATTAGAATGGGTATTTAAAAGTAGGCATTTCTGGGTAAGCACACCAAACCTTGGATGTTTTAAATGCATTACATTTACCATATGAGTGTGCATAGCACTTGAGATTCTTTATTACATGTTCAGGAAGTGCTGAATAAAACAACCATGCTATTTGTACTAATAGAAAGTCAATGTTGACCATGTTCCACTTCAGTTGAGTGCGGTGCACCATGCCGATGAGATGACATTTTGAAACCTATTTTTCTCAACATAAAACTTTACCCTGCTTGTCTTTTTCACAGCGGTGCGAGATTGACAGCTCACTCTCCGGGTTCTAGAGGAGGGTTTGAAAGGAAATTTGCTCCAGCGAGTTTGTTCCTCCCCTCTCTTCACCTGAGGCGAGTGAAATGGCCTAGCATGTGGGAGAGTCATAGTGATGGGGGGACGAGACTTCGGCGAGGAGTGGAAATGGCAGTGTCAATTAAATATCACTTTCAATTTCCTTGTTTTATGATCCCCGGGCTACTAAGCACCAATAATCCCCCCTCGGCAGGCCCTCCTACCTTGTCTTGAGGAAGATTGATTACACTTGTCGCCTCCTATAAAAAAGACATTTACATGAAAATAAGAAAACAACTTTGTTTGCATGGAAGTGAATCAAGGAAAAAAAGCAATTCCCAATTTGATTTTCATGCAAAGGCGAGGCAAGATAACAATCTCATAGCGTCTCATCTGAGTGGTTTTTAGAGGTAGTGCAAAAAAGGGGAGCGAAGACGTATGTAGATTGAATAAAGCTGGCAAATTATTTTCATGCAACATTGATGGATGTTGTCTTCACTCACACAATGAAGATGTCGCAGAATTGGCGGCAGAGATTGCTTCCGACATATCTGTTACACGCAGTGTATTCCATATATTTCTGCACTGAAGATTAATCATGTAAAAGTCACACAAAAAGAAAAAGATTGACCAGAAACATTTCAGTAACATTAAAATGATTCGTGAATATTTATTTTTACCATATGAGGTTGTTTTTTTTAAAGTTAAGATCACATATAGATCTACGTAATTGTCTTATGCAATTTAATGTCCTTCATTAAAAGTACCATTTTTACATTTTTAATTTGTTTTCTTATGCTGTTGTAGTAAAATAATAATTATGGCTATAACATCCAATGCATGCATCATTTGGTCTTTTTGTCTTTTTTTTTTCTTCAGTGTACATCATATGGGTTTAATGAACACTTTATGTGCATTTGTTTTAAAAAAAATGCTTTTGGAATTATTGGTAAATAAATATCAATAATGGATATATAGGCCTGAAGGGAAAAAATGGTGTGTAACCAAATATCATTTTAAAAAGTGTGTATCATTGCTGTAAAAAAATATTATCCATTTGATCACAGACTCATTTCCTTGTCTTTATTTTTAGTTTAGCATCTGTGTTAATGTTACATGCAGTTTATATTAATGTTTGCCATCCTCAATTTATTTATATAGTGCATATCCTATAGAAAAGTAATTCAAATTGCTTTCCACAATATAGTTATTATTCAATTAGCATGAAAATCAGCTTCCAGAGGTTTGAAGCATTCATGTGCAAAGTAATGCTTCATCATGAACATAACATCTTTAATTTCATTTAATATCTTAAAGTACAGTACTGTGCTAAAATACAGATGTAAATTTATGTAACAAATTCTACAATTCAATTAAAATCAGTGTGATGAGAGGCTTGAATGTCAAACTGTGTTATCTTAAAAGCCATCAGGAGATATTTTTCTTGACAAATCACCCTTGAACATGAAAATGAACACTTTATCTTTCTGTCTGTGCCAATATCTAGAGTAATCTGTGGATCTCATATCTGTGCTTTGCAAGCTGAACAATCACAGTGGACACCACTAGTAACTGTTATAAACTGTGTTAGAAAACTAATTCATACCTTTGCTAAAGCATACGTGGGCTGTAAATTTGTATTTATTTTACAGGCTTAATAATAATAATAATAATAATAATAATAATAATAATAATAATAATAATAATAATAATAATAATAATAATAATTATTATTATTATTATTATTATTATTATTATTATTATTATTATTAATGGCAGTAGTAGTAGTAGTAGTAGCAGCAGTAGTAACAATAATAGTACTGTAGTAGTATTAGCAGTAGTAGTAGTAGTAGCAGATGTAGTAGTAGTAGTCAGTATTCCCTCTTAACTGCACACTTGTACAATTGCGCACTGCTTGCACATTCTCAGCACACAAGAAAATCTATGCAGCGCATGAAATAAAATTCGATATAGATGTATTGTGATATCCCGCGTGTTGTTACTGTTGTGTTTTGCTGCCCTGAATTGTTCTGATGCATCCAGCCAATGATACCATGAAGTATCATTGGCTGGACGCTACGCAGCCAATCATAGCATTGACGTTGCTGCTAGTGAAAAATAAGTTAAAGTGTCAGTCACATTTGTGCACATTCTAGTGACTTTTATTACGATTTTTTTATTTATGGATATTATGGATATTTACGGATATTATAGATAATTTATGTGTAGCATAAATGTTAATAAAAAGGAGTAATTAGATATTTTACAGACAAATAGTTACAGGTATTTACATTTTATCACAAGCAACAGCCCACGCACGTCATTGTGCAAAATGTGAATGTTTTAATGTGAACAAAATGTTATCCTTGAAATGTGTATATGTATCAGTTCTTCCAGAACAGGACCCTAAGCCAGGCCAAATCTGGACTCACCTGCAAAAGCAGTATCTTAACACATAACATACTATACATCTTATGAAGAACAAGATTTTTATCTTTGGGGCGGCAGTGGCTCACTGGTATAGTGCGCGGTAGAGCAAGTATTCCAATGTTCTGATATCACCGTTTGAATTCCCGCTTGGACCCAATAAAAAAAAAAAAAACACCTGGAGGTGAGCTGACATTGGGAAGTGCCAGCTCACCTCCGGAGCACTGCCGAGGTGCCCTTGACCAAGGCACCGACCCCCTTACAAGTTGCTCATTTGGGGCACAGTAGTATTAACAGCACAATGTGGATTATTTTTATTGTAAAATTTGTTCAACTAAGAAATGCTTGCGGCATGGTAGATAAACTGACACTGGAAGTTTGTCTTTATAGCACAGGTGAGACATTTCATTTCTGGGGTGCAAATTTGATTTTTTTTTTTTTTTTAAATGAATCAATAATACATCTCTATAAGAACAGGAGCATCTTTGGATATAATTGTAACAAAAATAAGAATATATTGTATTGTAGTTAATAAGGCACCTGTAAGATAAATCAGAATGAGATCAATTTCCTGTACCCCATGATCAATTTAACTTTATATTGTCTCTAAAGGCATTGAAATGATCTGATGTGACTGACCAATAAGGTGCAAGTCTCCCCTGCTGATACACAGAGATTTAATATTTACCTATGCTGACTGATTAAGATAGATTTTTTGATGCCATCATACAGAAAGAAAAAAAAAGAAATAAGATATGAGGGGAAAAAAAGAAAAACTGCCAAAGCAGCAGACAGGTGGCAAAAAAGAGTTTGAAACAAGGAGGGGTGGATTAGTGGGGGTCATAGGGGGGAAAACAGATTACACTGGCCAGCATCAGATATAGCAACCATAGGTATTTCTCAAACACTGGCAGCAGCAGCTGATATGTACATGCATATATGGTAAATAGTGAGGAAAGATTAGTCTAAACCAAATCTCCTCTGTGCACCTTTAAGTCTTTTGTCAGTGCCACAGAGGCTGTGTAGCAACCCAGTCTGTTGAGCATGTTTACACAAAGCATAAGAGCATCAGTGTCCAATAATTCGTGTCTCACATGGTCTTTCACTACTTAAACAAGGTCAGAGCGGTGACGGGAACAACTGAGCTTACACACACACACACACACACACACACACACACACACACACACACACACACACACACACACACACACACACACACACACACACACGGTCATATCAGAGCTTTGAACAGTGCTATTTGGTGCTACTCTGTGTGTGTGCTGAGATAAGCTAGGCGTGCGTAAGACACTAATAAACAAACAGTCTTTAAACTGGCCTGAAAGGATTCAGTGATGCGTAGGAAGCACCCCCGGTGTTCCAATGGCTTAATCTGCCTTGGTCTTGGTCAACTTTTTACATTCTCACTACAGATTAGGTTCTAAATGGATGGAGAAGAGATCGGGACCTACCTACCCTGCACTGGAGTGTCCAGCCCAACTTGATTTTGTGTTATTTTGATGATTAGCTGCATGTTTGGGAAGTTTTAATGTTTTAAAGTTTAACATATTTACTATATGTAAGAACGACCAGTGTACGTAGTTTCAGAAAATTAATAATTTTGTGATAATTTAATTTGTATTTCTCTGAAATTTTAATGTATTTTGTATTTTTTATTTAACCCTGGATTAACGCACAAAGCTGCTGATCTGTAAAATTTTTGTCATCCTGTTTATTGTCCTTTTTACCAAAGGCTTTTCATTCAAATGTAAGACAAATTTATTCAGCAAAAAAATTATGTTTATTTAAAACTGGAACTCAGTGTTATTATGATCAACTGCTCATCTTACCTTTCTTTACTTTGTAGGGAGACTTGAAAACATTTGAACTCTTATTTGAAGCAAACAGGTAAAATAATTTTAAATGCCAGATCGTAATGTTTTGCTCAATTTCATAGTTTATTTCTAATGTTATAGCACACATTAGATGACATTAGAATGTTGTGCATTTCTGCAAGCTATTCAATGCTGACATAAAGTTTTGTTTAGTGGTGAAATGTCCGTATGTCTGACACCTGTGTGAATACACTTAATTACAGATGCATACTTATTTATAACAACTATACATTCCTACCAGATTCTTGCTTGCTTCTGTTCTATTATTATTTTCAACTAAAAACTGAGAAACTGTTTTTTATATTTTATATTCCAGTATATATATATATATATATATATATATATATATATATATATATATATATATATATATATATATATATATATATGCTGTATAGGAAGTAATTATCAAATAATACCCCTGAGTTATTATTTTTCCATAGTGTAGTACTAGCATTCCAGCAGATTACTACAATAGTCTTAGAATCATGTTGAAATGTATAGTCATTGTAAAAAAGAGAATGCACAGGAGGAGAAAAACTACGATCCTTCCGGACAGCGATTCATCAGGTTTTTTCCCAGAGCCCTCCCGGGTCAAAGTTTTTTGGTGCCTGTTTGGTTTCCAAATGCTCTTTTCTCTCACCCCCTCTCAGCCACGCTATAGTGTCCAAACTTGTCTACATTTGCTTCTCGTGTTTTTGTGCATGGTAGATGTCCTTTAAAAAAAAAACAATCTCAAATAAGTCTTTATTCTTGTTTTGTTGGCTCATATTCTCTGTTTTCATGAACTCTGGCCTCAACCATGGCAACAGCTAGAAAAATGTTAACAGTGATTGACAGGATTAAAAAAGGCCCCCTTTCCCTGTACGCATTTCAAACACTTTGGGAACAATGGTGCTTGGTGTGATTGAATTAATGAGGTATCGCCGACTGTCAAAAGAGCACACATACTTTACATAAATCTGATTATCTTTGCATGGCAGAAATAGAAGAAAAGGGGCAGCACAGGAACTAAACAGGATGGCGGGAGAAGGGAGGACAGAGAAGTGAAGATAGAAAGAGATTTGGTTTTCAGTTGGCACCTCCAAAAAAAAGCATCAAAGTGTGTGCTGCATGGTGGGGGTGGACGTATTGCGCCCAAAGTAGTGATGTTCTGGCGTGGGCTTTCGTTGGCCTCTCCCTCATGCCTGTGCACTGTTTAGCATAAACCAACCATAGGGGCTTTAACAAATCTATTCAAGGAGCATGGGGCCCCAGAACAACATAGTTTTTCACAAGCCACCACCCCCAAGCAAGACGTTTTTGCACAGCATCCATTGTTCTGCTTGAACCACACAGAGATTTCATCGTCTACCCGACCCTAAGCCCAAGGAAAAGGAGCAGCAGTGCCCTTAGTGAACCCACAAAGTGACACCCGGAGTGCTTGCCAAGAGTATCACTAATTCTACCGAGCTATTGAGACAAAAAATAGAATAGAGGAGTGAGTAGGTTGGATTGTGGGAGGCGGGGAGTGAAGGGATGGACAGGAGCTCTCTGACTGAAATGCTCACCAGATCAGCAAAGTGGACCTTCTGAAATGTGAGCTAATTCTCTATTTAATCCCTTTAGCTGCTTTTTCTCCCTCTATCTATGTCACTTTTGTCCTCACACCACCTCCTCCCTCAAGATACCCCTCCCTTTACTCCCTCCTGTCGTTTTTTTACCCTCACTTTTCAAGGGAAGTGTCAGCAAAAGTTTCTGTTGAACGCAGGGAAGGACAAGACTTCTGGGAATGATTTAGTGTGTATGTTTGTGTATGTACACTAAGTGTTGGTTGACTGAAGAGAGCTGACTGTGTAGGCTGCTCTTTTTCCTGTTTTTTTTTTTTTTTTTTTTTTTTTACTTAAGAAAAGCTCTGACAGCTGTGGTTTGATTTCTCGGTTTGTCAAAAGTCATCTTTGTTAGTCCCCTCTGCCAATGAATGGCAGCAGATTAGGGGGAAAAAAAAGAGGCGTGTTAGCACATTGAGCTGTAGGTGGGCTTTGCCTCGAGTAGTTTCTATAAAGAAAAAAGAAAATCACACAACATTACTCCAGGGTCCTCTGAAAATAAAATAAAATCGCACATATTCAAGAGGCCCCCATTGTCTTTCCTCTTATAACGAAGCATATCAGACGCCTACAGACCCCCCCCCCAACCCCCCTGTCTCTAAACATATAGCTCTGAGCACCCGCTTTGGAAGACACAAATTGTCCCTCGTGCTGTGAGGTTGCTGGAACATAAATTGAGGGAAGAGGCATTGTTGTCAGTGAGTAATATACTTAGCATTATCCATAAAGAAGAGAGAAGATTAAAAGGTATTGGCTGGTGTTGAAAAAAGGTACTTGACTATGTGGCTGACATAGCAGTTACATATGGCATAATGTGGTTTTTTATCTACTGCAATTGTCAGAAATATATTTCCCTTGGCTTGTATCCACTGTGCACGTCATTGTAGTGATACAAACAAAACAAATGACAGCCATAATAATGCATCACTATCAGATTTGTTGCCAGCCACTACAAATTGCTGTGCTTATTCATTACTGATCAAAATTTTTTGTGAATGTATATGATTCAAATGGTCCTATTCAGTGTGATTATTCTCTTTTTTTGCTTGTTATGCCAGATTTTTCTCTTTCTCCTTAATTTTATTTTTTCATTGTTTTAGTTGTCCATACATCATTTGCAGTTTGCAAAATATAATGCTTGCTTCAACACTCTTGACAATAAGATATTACATTTGTGCTTGTCCATTATATGTATCCAGAACATTTTTCCCTTTAAAATCTACAATATTAAATAACTCTGGGACCATAGGTGCTGTCTTAATTCTCATTTTAAGTTCCCTGTCAGCTCCTTGAACCTTGTTGTGAGTAGTTGTAACCAGTATACCAATTCAGAGCATGTTGGCTTCTTCTGGTTTTTTTCATCTATGAATAAGTTAATGAAGTGGTTGGGTACAAGTTTTGTTAGGCAAAACATTCCTGTGTGAAAATGTGTTTAAAATATGGTTTCCAGCAGTACTCGGCTGTTTGGTTGAAAGCAGCTCCACTCAAAAGAGCTTTGAACGCTAATCTTGTATTTGGCATCGTTCCTCTTCTCGCTTTGCCTCATCTTTCCACTCCACAAAACACCACTGTTCTTTTGTTTGGGCCTGAGGAATGGAGAAAACTGAGAAGATTGGCATCGTTCATTGGTGTCGGGTCTTCTCAACATAAAAGGTTAAGCATGAGAAACAACTGACTCAGCACTTTTATATGGTCCTAAATAGGAGCTAGCTTTAGCTATGAAACTTTAATGTAGCTCTCAGAACTTGCCTTTATTATATCACAACTCTAAATGAAAAGGACATCTTACCCCCAACTAACCACAAGCTTTTATTTGAGCTGTCATCGGAGTTGATAGTAAATTGAGCAGAGGGCTGAGCAACAACCCCTTGACTTTCATTGAGGCTGGGGTCTAATTATAATTCACCGAACCAGACCTTTTGTGTCACTGAGTGCTTCATTTGCAGTTTGCATGAACCCGCGAGACATTAACTCCGACCCCTTCTCCATTCATTACAATGCTATTAGTCTCTGTGAATTGATCAATATATCATGTATAGAACATCTTGAATGTGGACGTCTGGCTCCTTTGTGAGCCTAGAGATAATGGTTTCCCCATTCAAGCTGGCTTGTAGGAACATGGAGATAAAGCAAGGCAGGGACAAGTTATACCACTTACAGCTATGAGAGGGAACTATCTCATCCAGATTATGTGGGTGAACTAAAAACGCATAAAAAAGTACAGTTTATTGTGAGGAAGACAGCAGGAGAAGAGGACTGTAAAAATCTGAAAGACTCTAGCATGTTAAACTATCTTTCACGCTCAGGTGTTAGGAGGCAGACATTTTCTATCGTGATTGAGCTGTGATGCAAAGTCAAACACTAATAATGAAAGAAAAGAGTCACCAAGACTCCTATTTTGTTCATCTATTTTAATAGCAAATTAATCTATAGATTCTCTCTAAAGTAATGTGCTACCTGCAAACACTAATACAGTGGTCATCTGTTAACAACAGCTACAATTCTCAAGTGAACACTATACATATGTTAACTTGTCAAAATTAAAGCTGCATGCCCATTCAGACACATTCAGATTCATCATATTCCACTTGAAGAACATCCTCTCTCTGTCGGCCTCGTAGATAGTCTGGGTATTGTGGCACCTCTAGAGAAAACTCACAGACGGACTCTGATAACATTTGTTGTTGGGGAATGAGATTCTGTGCCTGGCCAGAATCCCTAGGGGGCAGTAGAACAAATGTTTTATATTCAGAGAAGACTTGTCTCTTCCTGTGATAAGCAGCAGTGATCCAATTGGCTTGTGGGAGAGTGGCAATGGTTTTTAAAGAGGTGAACAGGCTGCTCAGGCAAAGTGCAGCAGAGGTCTCCCTTCTCAGACACACAAAAAAATCCTCTTTGTCTATTCATGATGAAGAGTCACACTAAACATGCCTGTGATAATATAGAGTAATGTGCCTTGACATGGGCCAAATGCATGCTAATATCTTCTTCAGTTTAGAAGGTTTTAAGGGTTTAACCCTAAATTATATGACCATGTCAGAGAGCAAACACGTGGATTTAGAAGTGTTTTGCCTCTCTTTAAAATATGTGGTATATTTTAGCAACATGCAGCCCTTACATGATGATATTACAAATAAATACAATACCTACACACATTGACTTTAAGCTAATCTATGATTATATTTTAAGTTGCAGTGCCGCTATTCTAAAGATTAGGTATCATAAATCAAAAGGAAATTTGCTTATACTCCATACATATATGCGGTAAAATCACAAGTGGAATGTTACACATATCCATCTACATTTACTTAATGTTTACAGTGCTGCTTGAGCTTAATCAATGATATAAATGCAGCTCTCTCAGACTCACGCTTCTTCCTGCAAAAGCTAACGAATGCACAAAGCTGTCAAATAAACAGAACAGAACACAGCTCATGTTAACTGTTCTTTCTCTACATTTCCTTGCAGAATTCTGAACTTTACAATATGTCAGTAAAAGAAAAACATTAATTCCCACGCCTCTATAACTCCCTATGCAGCCACATATGTGTGAGGAAGAGAATGGAAGACAAAATCTGCCTGACATACTCATCACCTCACAGGACATCACATTGATTTATATAATTATTCATTCATCTTCAAACCGCTTCATCCACCGTCGCGAGTCGGGTGAGGCAGGGTACACTCCGGGCGTGATACCAGTGCACTGCAGAACCACGTATATAAACAGAGAAACACACGCACACGCACACCTACGGTCAGTCTGGGACCGGCCAATTAACCTGAAACACATATTTTTGGAGGTGAGAAGAAGCCGGAGAACCAAGAGAGAACCCATGCACACACGGAGAGAACATGCAAACTCCACACAGAGAGGGACTCAAACCCGGAACCACCGCCTTGCTCTGCGGTGACAACTCTACTCAATTCGCCACTGTGCCTCCTTTGAATTAAATTTGATGAAAAATAATTCATTAACTTTTCAAATCCATATACAGTAATCCCTAGTTACTTGTGGTTAATGTGTTCCAGGACCACTCGAGAAAAAACTAAATTCTGCTATATCGCGACAAAGTATTTATTTTATTATTTACGGTAATTTAAACATTAATGAACCCTCCCCATACTGATATTAAACCACCTTATATCTGTATTACCTTTTCCCACACTGTTACAGACTTTAGAAAACACTTTTGTATTCAAGAAAAGTGTTTATTTAATACAAGGAATTGTGCTGCGTTCTGTGAGTCGGAACACAGCCCGTACACCGATGCTGTCAGCCAATAGCATGCGCATACGGTATCACGTGACTACCTACTAAAAATCCACGATATAGTGAAGCATGCACACACACACACACACACACACACACACACACACACACACACACACACACACACACACACACACACACACACACACACACACACACACACACACACACACACACAACAGACCTGGAGAGCGATGGTGGGGTGAATGTCGGCCATGTAGCAGCTTTTTAGGAGCAGTTTATAGGGTTCAGTGCCTTGCTCAAGGACACCTCGACAGTGCCCTGAAAGTGAACCTGCACCTCTCCAACTACCAGTTCACATGCCATACTTTGGTCTTGAACTGGAACCAAACCCTGAACCGTCTTGCTATGAGTCGAGAGTGCTACCCACTACATCTCGGTTTTCATTGTAAGGATTTCTGTTTTACCCCATAATATGATTATGTTTGAATATATAATTCATCAGTGATAGAATTATGCACACATGCACGCACGCACACACACACACACACACACACACACACACACACACACACACACACACACACACATACACACAGCTGTAGTGACTGGTCTTGAATTCACTCAGCGGTGGACATTTAAATGAGCTTTAATTTAGCATCTTGCTGGCTCAATTGGGATTGTAATAGAACATATTACACATTGTCCTCTCTCTCTCTCTCTCTCTCTCTCTCTCTCTCTCTCTCTCTCTTTCTCTCTCTCTCTCCCTCTCTCTCTCCCTCCCGCTCTCTCTCTCAGTCCTGAGAGAATTGATTTTTTTTCACAAATGCAGGAGAACAAATCAAAGAACAGAATGATTGTGTTACAAAGAGAAACGCGACATGGCATTGTAATCAATTTGACCATTAGCTCACTGATGTTTTCCTTTACTCTACAGGAATATTTCAGACTATCTGTATATAATGAGTTACCAAAACACAATGTAGTAATTACAAACTAAAAAAAAAGCCCCAAAACACGGGGTTGGTGAAGCCTTTAAAATAGTCAAGATGTGAGTTGTGGAACATGTATGTCTGTCTTAATGTAATTAAGACAAAATGTAATTGTTATTTGTGCAGTCACAGCCAGCAGCTTCTGTTCAGTCGTTAAAAGGCCCCTTTCTCTTTCTATCTATCTCTCTCTTTTTCTATATTTCTCTCTCTCTCGTCTCTCTGTCAGTCACTCTTGTTACTCTTTGTCAGTAACCTTATCACCCTGCTGACACTGCCACCAGAGGACACATCACAGAATGGTCATGTGTTTGAAATTAAATGTGCTGCTATTTTTAGTTTATGAACAAGTAAGGCATCAGATTTGACTTTTTTTGTTTTCATTTTATCAATTCAGAACATGTACGTTGTAGATAAATTTTTTTTTTTAAAAATAGAATGAAATGCCTATATTGTGATTCCAAAGCCTTCAATCAGTGATCGGATTTGAACCATTGTTGTTGACATTTATGATTACCCTTTCCCCCAAAGCATACTATGTTAACTGAATATGGAAAGTGACCATGGGTTTCTCGATAGCTCCTTATTTACTAATCTCTAACTTAATTATTGCTTCTCACATGATGTTAATCAGTCTTCTCACAGATGCTTCAGCATGACAATAATCATGTTTTTAGCTCTGGTTTTATTTAATATATATTCAACCTGTGGGGGAGGGCAAATTCAGAAATTGTTGAGTCATGGTAACATTGCCGCATATTTGTAGTCAAAAGGGGCGGCGGTAGCTCAGTCCACTAAGTCTTGGGACCGGAGGGTGGCCAGTTCAAGACCCATTTAATTAAGATTGAGTATTTCATCTTAAAAAGAGGTACTATGTTTAGTCCTCAACACTATGTGTTGACTATATATGCACTATATGCAATTTCCTCCGGGATTAATAAAGTATCTATCTATCTATCTATCTATCTATCTATCTATCTATCTATGTGACAGTGCAGTGTTCTGACTGGCTTGCAGTCCTGTCAATCACCTTTCTTAGAAACCAAAAATTGCTTGGAACATGTAAGTTTGTATATACGAGTATTTCCAAAAGATTTAACAAATTCATTCTTCAAGAGTAGTCCAAGTAGGCAATGGAAACATTCTTTTCTGTATAGTTTAAATATATGTATAATTTTTATATAAGTTATGTCCCAACCACAAGGCATCATGAGCAGGAGAATGTTGTGTGTCGAAGATGATGCTCGAAGATGACTGAGAAGTAACATTAAATAGAATACTCAAAATTAATTTTGCTATGTGAGAAGGAAAATTGTAGTTGATTACATTTTAAATCTATCAGCTTTTTGTTTGATTTTTAAATGATTGATTTTTGGTCACTTTAGTGTTGACTAGCCATGTTCTTAAGTTGTCTTGACTGGCTGATTGACTGAGGTTTAGCTATGATGGACTGTATAAAACCTTTCACACACCCAAAGCTTGCCAAAATGCCATATTTTTTTCAGAAGTGCTTGATATGCTTGCCTCAGAGATGCATTTACAATTTACCTCAGTATCTTGAGCATTCTTCATCTTTGAAGAACGCTCAAACTTTGGCAGGAGCAGAGTGGGAGAAACAATGTTTTTGTCTCCTGAGCAAAATGTGGCTCACCCCTATTTTTTTTTTTTTTTACTTTCATTTGACAATATATCCATCCTCTCTCATTGAAGGAGCTCACCTTGACAGCTCCTCCAGTCACCCCGTTCTAAGTGGATGATTAAAAAGAGATGGAGGGGTTTTACTGGGGGCTGGTATGCGTGGCATCCCAAGAGCCTCTGCTCACTCCAAGCTAGCCAAGCGGAGCAAGCTACAGCTGTCCTCCAAACAAGCCCACCATCCTTTATTTATTTCTGCTGAAATATTGATGCATGTTATGAAAGGTTTAAAATAATGTGTCTGCCTTTTCCCTCTGCCCAAGCACAATGTTTTCTAATACATGAATAATTCTTCCTGTGGATACTGTGTGGACACAGGGTCCGGCACATTAGGTTGGGTATATCTGCTGTATCACATTCTTTCTGCCTGAGAGAAAATACCCATCCTTTGTAATTTCCTACACTTATACAATCGACGTTGACTGTTAATAATTGATGGATGAATTTAGGGCTGAAACTCCAATACAATATGACTTCATATCAAGAGTTAGTCCCTGTAGATTTGAAGCCAAATCATTTTGGAAAATGGATTCTCCCTCTTCGCAAAAGAGCAATGTTGATTCCCTACCTCACCATCTCATCCGTTCTCATCATTCCAGGAGAGAAAAGAGACCTATGTTTGACGATCCTCTTTTTGGGGTCTAGCTTTGCATAGCTGGTAATAAGTGAGTGATTTAGCTCATTATCTGCCAAGGATATGTTATGTTTGTAGACACAAATGGGGTTTCACACTGACATCTTTGATTGCTTTGATGGAGGAGCTGGGCACAGTGGGGAGTGCCCTCTCACTTCTAATTTCAGAATCTGTGCGGTTAATCTACAATTATTGCAGGATATATTCATTGTGTGATAGAAAATGAGTCAAAGGAGTAACAAGTGACTGCAGTAAAATGGTAATTTCAATCTATTCTTGAATTAACACATTGTGGGAAAAACAGCTGATGTTTCTTGAACATTCAACATTCAATCTTCTCAAAATTCTGTATAAGGGATTCCAGATTTTAACAGCTCATTATTAGAGAATTTATAACAATAGACAATAGCTACAATCTACCAATGGTCAATATAACTGTAAGCCTCCTGATCATCAATTCTGTCAGAGACAAAAAAAAAAAAAAGGGTTGCCGAATGATTGAAACTTCCCAATTTTGATCATGTTAAGGTGATGTGTCAGTCTGGTGAACACTGCACGGTTTCATCCATGCGAATGAAAATATGCCTGGTTCAAACCAAATATTCATTGTATAAAAACACCACTTACACAAGAGTGTGATTGTGGAAAAGGAGATTTTGTAAATTAAAAAAAAGCAAAACATAGGGGATCAAGTCACTTCTCTCTCTCTCTCTCTCTCTCTCTCTCTCTCTCTCTCTCTCTCTCTCTCTCTCTCTCTCTCTCTCTCTCTCTCTCTCTCTCTCTCTCTCACACACACACACACACTCCCTCTCTCTCTCTATATATATCTCTCCTTCTTGTTCCGCTCAGTAATGACAAATGTGCAAATAATTTTTTGGTACTTTTTCTAATCCGTCAAGTAAATGAAAGTGTCAATTTAAGATCAAGTGGATCAAGTGAAGGTTACTTCTGCAAGCGGAGAAGGGATGTGGACAAGGTGTTCCAGAGCTGAAATCACACACTGTTTATCCCTACCTGCCCCAGATTGTTTGCTGATCATTCTGAGACAGGATATTTAAGATCTGCATGACTGAAAGAAAACACTGGTACAGATAACCAGCATTGTTGATTAGCTGACAGTCTATCTGAGCTACAGTTATAGACAAAGACTAGAAAATACTGACACTTATTTCGCTCATTTTCTTGTCAAAAAAAATATATAAAATCTCATGTAATGCCAGCTTTGATACAGCAGCCATTTCATACAAATTAAAATGTGTCATCATCTAACCTGTCTTTGACTGCAACATTTACACAAATATTGTCATATAGTAATTTTAGACAAAATTCTTTACACTGACATAGATGTTGAAATATTTTCTTATTTAATTTTTGTTTCTGCAGAAATGGTCAAAAACACTCATCCTGTCGAAGCAAATATTCAGTGACATATTAATACATTCTGGGACATATTTTCTTTGGTGGATATAAGGTATTTGGAGGATTTGAGGGGAAAATGCGACAACTGTGAGATGTCTTATCATATGCATTGATATCTGTCTTTAGTTAGTTCATGTATTTCAACTTATATTCCTTCCTGACAACTTCTAAATATTTGTACGATGTGCTGAAAGAAAAGATTAGTTTCTCTGTTGGTCTCTTGTGGTGTATGATAAGATTATTCAATATTTCCTAATTGCTTAATCAAATCTCTGCTGTATCCCCTGTCATAAGATGGGCTGCTGCTACCCTAGAGGCTACACCTGCTCACAGGCACCAGTTCAACTGTGCTCACTGTGAGACCATGGAGCAGGCTTGAACTAACCACTTTTACCCTCCCCCTTGTGATCCAAGATTGTGGTAAAGACTGAGTCCAGTTAAGCAGCGATCCAGATGACTTTGATACTGATAATGTGAATTTTATACTGACAAAGGGGGTCAAAGGAATTGTAAAAAAAAAAAAAAAAAGATTGTGTTTGGAAGTAATGAGAGAGAGAAAAAAAGAGAGTAACAGATTATTTTGATATGAGCTGGTCAGTTGCCACGCCCTCAGGGGTATTATCCAGACATTTATCGTGAACAGAAATGACCCCAGGACCTGCCCTGACCTCTGTGAAGCTGTTGGATCAATGACATTGTTGCCTTTCCCCCCTCACCCTCAATTCTACTGCAGTGACTTTGGAAACAAGAAGTGCTTGAGGCTACATACACACATCGTTCCTGTCACCTGCTCTTTAGATTGTGGTGATGTGTCTGTGTGAGAGTGTCTTGGCTCTCTGGTGTACCCTTGACCACCTTGCACTATAATCACCACACGCAGCTGCTACCTGCCTCTTTCTCTTTCTATTGGGTCCTCTCACCCCCACTCCTCCACTATAACTGGTATGATCTCAACGGTGGATCCTAATGTCTCTATCCATGATTAATCTGATAAATAATAAATATATCAATCTAGCCTCTTGACAAGGACTAATTCTAACCAGTGGGAAGGCAGCAGCCCCCTTTAACTGCTGCCTGTAGTTGCCAAATTAATTATTTAATGATTAATTATTTAGGAAATTGGAAAGTTTTGATTAATACTGTCCAGGCATCTGTCTTCATTGCCTTGATATATGTCAGAGAATTCAAGCCTTGCTGTATCTGTTTAACCTTAGCACACACATAGAAAACACACATTTACAAACAGCCATGTACACATACATTCACTAATACACACACCCAGGTTGAGGAGCGAGACATTTTAACTCTTTTGAACAAAGCCAGAGGCTACTGTCACCGGGATCAGATGCTGAATATCTCACAATAAATTACAGTTAGATCTCAAAGGCCCCCATCCTTGAACCTCCAACCCCTCAATGTGTGTGTGTGTGTGTGTGTGTGTGTGTGTGTGTGTGTGTGTGTGTGTGTGTGTGTGTGTGTGTGTGTGTGTGTGTGTGTGTGTGGTGTATGTGTGTGTATGTGTGCGTGTACTTGTGTGTGTGTACACTGAAGTGAGCTTTCGACCCTATTTACTAATGGAAGTCGCTAAGGCCCCTCAGTCTCTATTCATTTTTAATGATGTCAAATTGTCATTTCGGTTAGCTGTTTGCTGTTGAAAGAGAAAAAAAAAGTCTAATAAACCTCAAACGTAATAAATTGTGTCGACACAATAAAGGACAAGAAACAGAACAAAATTTTAAAAGAAATTAAAAAGAAATCATAACCACCCATTTTTTAACTTCAGTTTTGGAAAAGAGTAGAGACATGCTATTATTTACACTGAATGGAAGAGATTTGTATTTGTCATAGCTGCAGTGGATATTATTTGTAGACATTAATCATCAATGCTTACTGAAATGTGGAAAAAAAAGTGTCTGACTGATCACATGTTATAAATTAAATACAATGTTGAAACAAGGAGTGACAAAGTAAACATGATGTGAACGTGAATAAATTGCCACTGTCCTGTGACTACCATCTCCAAAATGACGTCTTTTTAGAAGATGATGTAAAGGTCTTCTTTTATAATGTTGTTTTAATTGAACAGTCTAAAGACACTCTAATGAATGTTTAGCTTCTTTCTGACAGAAATCCATAATCTGCTCAACTTGGTCTCAATTGCTTGCTGTTGCTGACTTTTCAGTTGTTCTCATCAGCTGAGTAGCATAGTGATACAGCTCACTTCTCAGACGAATGCTGTTTCTTCTAACTATGATTCTCTTCAGACTTGCAGTTCTTCCATCCTGCTTTAATGCTCCTCCCTATCACAATCCTGTCTTCGGAAATGCGTCAACTTTAATTTCATCAGCCTTCGTCAGCCAGTCTTCCTGCATATGAGAGCTGATAACAATCTGACACAATTTGCATGGATAGCCTAAGTGTCAACCCTTTCTGAAAGCCGAATTATCACTTGCTTTTCATCAATAACCAAAGCAAAAATCAAAAAAATATACACTATATAGATATAAACTGGCATAGTTATTATTGTTGTCACAGATTTTATATATCTCTTGATTATAACCTATGATAATAAAAAAGCATATTTTAGCTTATCAGATGTATTCCCATAACGATATCAAAGTTGATACAACATAATAATTTTTCGTCCATGAAGTATGAATGTGCCTCTACATTCTGGAATCAGGAAGTTGAGCAGTGGCTCCACGTGTTATTTACTTACTCTGCTGGAGGAATCAATGACACATGTCATAGAATACATTTTAAATGCTATTAATTTATTTTGTTTAAACATAGGTTATATGTGATTAAGGACAATTAATGTCTAATAATAACAAAACACAGAGTGTAAATGTAATGCTAATGCTTTTAAAAAATAAAATATAAAGCTATACTTTATGGGGGAGGTAGAAGTAATAAAGACCTGTAATACAAAGCAAGCTCAGTACTGTATATCCAGGATGTCTTCATGTTATCTGGCTTTACTAAAGAGCTGAATCGGATTTGGAAAGTGAAAAAAAAAAAAAAAGTTCCTGCATTTCTAAATGAAATTGGAATCTAAAAACAGAAATATTGAAAGAAATCTGTAAGTGAAATAATGTCTATCTTCAATGTTTTGTTTTTATCATGATATGGCTCCCAATCCTCTTTCACCTTTGGTTAAAAGCCAACATGCACTTGGGGTGAAGAGAAGAGACCAGTCTTTAACAAGGCCAACAACCTGACAAATCTGACTTAGTCTTCAATAATATACTCACCCCCTTTTGCTCTCTCTCTCTCTCTCTCTCTCTCTCTCTCTCTCTCTCTCTCTCTCTCTCTCTCTCTCTCTCTCTCTCTCTCTCTCTCTCTCTCTCTCTCTCTCTCTCTTTTTCTTGTCCTCAAACGCACATACACACACACACCCACACACACAGACACACACACACGCACACACACACACACACACACACACACACACACACACACACACACACACACACACACACACACACACACACACACATACACACACACCCACACACACATACAACACAAAGATGGGAGGCAAGCAACTCACTATCAGAGTGACAGACTGCATTGTCCGACCGAGCTTTGGTGGTTGTAACAAGCATCGGGACATTTGAGCAAACAAAAGCAGTATTGGGAGTGTCATCCATCAATCGGCTGACAGTTGACTCAAGTTTGTTTGTGCCACGCTCTGCATAATGATTGGATCTCAGCTAATTAGATATTGGGTAATCAATCATTGCCAACAAGGTACTTTGGCCGACTTAGGGGACTCTCCCTTTGCGTAGGCCTGTTGTCATGAAATAAATTAGAAATAAAAAATATTTAGTGCCAGCCAAAAGGTAATTCCCACCAGTGAGATGTCCAACCGCTGCCTTTGTGCAAAAGAGACACATGGTGCAAAGGAGGAGGGAGCTCATGTCCTAACCAATTACTGAAATAGTCAGTTGAGGAATTTACATAATAAATGAAGTAATGAAAAATTGATATATTTGCTTGGAGTGATGCTTTAGACATGCATCTAACAATATGTTCATATACTGAAACCTTAATTTAATCTTAATTTTTAGATATTCAATGCTTAGCAGGTGGTATTATGAATTCATAAAACTAAATGGAAAAAGGCCATTTTAATTGCACTTGGTACAGCAACTAGTCATGTTAAATTAGAAAAATAAAATCTGATATATGAATGTTTTACCTTGGCAGGTATTTCAATTGAAAATATGTTTGATGTCATTAGTTTCATTCTACATAATTATAAGTTGACAACGACAGTAACTTACTTGCTATCGTTGGGGTAACTCATCCTGTACAGACTGGAACAGGTGACATGAAATTAAGTGGCTATCTCATTCTTTCACATCTTCAAAAAAACATTTGAAATGTATCTGAAAGTGAACTGCGACAGTGAAACACACACAGTTTTGTGGTGTCACAGTTTGTTCCCATCCTCTCTCTTCACAGTGTTGAAAACATCTCCCCACACATTCTCAGGTTGAGACCAGCCAAGACTCCAAAGGTACATTGTTTGATTCTCATACATTTCTCTTCTTTTCACCCTCAGGATAGCCACTGTAAGATACACAGTGTGTCTCCAGTAACAATGCAGGGACACAAAACATGCAGTTTGGGAAATCATAAGACATGACAGAGGAAGGAGACAAGGGAGGGAGGGGAAGTGACAGAAAAGTAGGAGAGTCAGAGAGAAGAAAAAAGCACAGAACTATGAGAGAATAGGTGAAAGATAGAGAGACCACTGCTTAAGGTGGAGGAAACACTCCTTTATATATTTATTTTTGCACAAAGATGGAATGTAAGTAAGTGAAGAAGCCAGCTGGGTTTCAGTCTCTCAACAGTCTGTCGGAGCCTGTCACCACCACCATCACTGAGACAGCTACAAGTTTACAACAGCTGCCGACTAATGTTTGATCAGTGATAAAATATGCTGGGGTGACAACATCATGCTGCCCATGGATTTGTGGGGGCCTTACGCATTAAAAATTCAGAGCTTGGCAAGTATAGAGGACCGTGATGGCCTCAGCGCCACTGCCATTCCCCGCCCGCCCCACCTCCCCAAAGGCATACCCACAGAGACAACTTCACAAGATGTCACAAACCATCTCTGTTTTGTGTTCACTGGCTGAGCCTTCCTCATTTCAGATTTTTTACCTGAAGACTGGCATTGAGACTGCCGATGTCACACAGGCAGAGAAACATCTTAGCAGGAAGACCCAAACAACAATCACAGGGAACCAGTAGGGTGAAACAGCACAATAAATGTATTGCAGTGACCCTGAAAAGATAACAAACAATGAAAGAATTGGTTTTCAAATGTTGACCTAAAAATATTGAAAGCTTTTCAATTGAATAAAAGCAGCTAATAATTTTAGGAGAACAGTGTTATTCCTTCCCTGCAACAAGAACACTGTATTTTTGTGGGTTCAGTTTCCTACTATAAAGAAAACTGATCATAATATTTTGAGAAATGTTTTTATTGCTATCAAGGACCTAATTTAGGCTGAAGCTAGATTGTTTGCACAGTTGTGCAGATAGATGACTCTGTACATACCAGGTCATGCCAATAGCCTGGAGGTATTGAAATACCAGGTGGTGGATTCCAGGCCCAAAAAGGAGAATGGTTTCAACAGAACATGAACCTGACAAGCAAGAAACAGAACCAAGCCACAGTCTCAATTCTGGGCATCATAACAATTGCGAAGAACTAAAAACAATTATTATTGGAGGAACCTGATAAAATGAGTGTCTGGTGTCGTTAGCAAAATTACTTCACATGCACTGTATAAGCAGAGTTAATGAAACCCACTTAAATTTTTCCCAAAAGTTATCCCAATAGTTACACGGGGGTCAAATCACACGGAAATTGCATTTTTTTATTTTTTTTGCACAATCATGTCTTCTTGTGATTTTGAAAAAAAAAACAAAAAAACCCCCAAAAACAAACATTGTTCTTTCTCTGGCTTCCCATCCATCTTGATTTAACAATATTCCCAAATTGAATGCTTGGAACTTGATGTCATTTTATCATATGGTTGATAAGGTTATTAAGCCAGGCAATTTTCTTCAGTCTTTTCTGAGGCATTTCCAGCTGTCTGATTGTCTGTTTGTTTGCAGTGAAGCCAACAGCGTGGGCATGCCAAGTAGAGTCTCTTGGTAAATGTCAACCGTCAGAGAATTGAGGCTTCCTCATCAATCGACCTGCCATGAAGCTCTGGGCAATGAAATCCTTCTGGGGAACACCGAAGAGATGGGGTGAGGAAAAGAGGGAGCATGGTGGCATTGAATAGCTGAAGGAAGTTGTGGTCAAAAAAGAGAGAAAGGGAGAACAGAGAATCAGTGAATCAGATTTACCTTCCCCTGTGACAAGGTCCTCTGACAGTTTTGTTGCCAGCAGTTTGAGCAGTACGCTATGATTGCCAGAGTACATTAGAGGCCCTGTGTGTAATTTGACATCTCAATATTGAAATAGTTATGCATCCTCACACAGCATAAATTGCTGCCTTGTAATTGGATTCCAGACATGTGGTACAGGGAACTGAGATGTCCTCATAACCTTGATAATGCTGTGTCATGGTAGCAGAAGAGAGAGCTGCCATGTTGTTGAACTGAAGAGGGTCATTTTTTAAAAAGTTTCAATGAGGGAAATATTTACCCATCCAGACACCATGTACCATCTGGCTGGCAAGATACAGTATCATGGATTTTTATTCTGACTGTTAAATTTGTGTTACTATTGATTACTGTGCATATCAAATTTGTTACACTGCCTTGTGGACACACACCTGTGCAATGCATGAACACACCCTCCTGCTATTTTGTTCCTGCCTGTTCAGTTCCCACATCTTGCCCACTTAAATAATTTAGTCCCAGGGAGAATCCCCATATCTTACTGACTACTAAACATGCCAAAAGGAGCAACAGACAAGAAACAGGAGGCCCAATTTCAATTAGTTTCTTTTGTTGTAGACAAAAGGCCGACAAACTCATTTTGTTACACTGCATGCTGGATTGTGAGCCATCTATTTTATACCTGCATGTCTTTCTTCCATCCCCTCTCCCCTCTCCTCTTGTTTTGTTTTGCTAATGCTATTGACTTCTGTGCCAGTCCCCTTCCCTGCCTGAATTTATCTTTACATTATGAGCCCAGGTATCAAATGCGTGCAGGTGTGTGTGTGTGTGTGTGTGTGTGTGTGTGTGTGTGATCTGTGTGTGTGTGTGTGTGTGTGTGTGTGTGTGTGTGTGTGTGTGTGTGTGTGTGTGTGTGTGTGTGTGTGTGTGTGTGTGTGTGTGTGTGTGTGTGTGTGTGTGTGTGTGTGTGTATGTGTATGTGTCTGTGTCTGTGTGTGTGTGTGTGGGGGGGGGTGCGCTCATGCGCATAGCTCTGGGTCTTGTGTTTCTTGGGATCAAGTGACGGTGGAGCCGCAAAAAGTACCGACTATTCTTCACAGTCACTAAGATACTGCTGACTAATTGGATGGGGTGTAAGTCAAGCCCACAGGCCACAGAAAGAGAGAAAGGAGCTCCACACACATCAGTATTTATTCAACATCTATCGATCTACCTATCTGTCTGTCCGTCTGTCCCTCCCTCCCTCCCTCCCTCCATCCGACCATCTTTCCATCCATCCATCCATCCATCCATCCATCCATCCATCAATCTATATATACATAAAACTACATGTTTATATACTGTACAGTAACTGTATAAAACATGTTAAAATGATTAAGGAAAGTTTGGTATTTTGTAAGGTGGTGCTATAGAGAGTGCAGCAGCTCCACCATCTTACTACAGCTGGTAGTGTCCATTCGGCAGCTTTCGTCACTTCTCCAGGCTACGATCTACAACAGAGTCTGCATTTATTATCAACCTGTTAATCCTGTAAAGGAACCATCTTTCTCAGGTGTCAGAGCAACAACAAAGTAGTGGCAGGAACAGATTGGATGAAAAAAGAAAATGTTCTTAAATACACTGAAAAATCTTTGACTTTATCATGCAGTACCATCAGATGCTTAGAAAGGATGAGCTTGTCACCAACTCTAACCTCAAGTGACCTTAAAGAGTTATAAAAAGAAGTGAAAACACTGGAGTGGAGGGATGTGAACCATGTGGGGTGAAGTTACAGCAACAGCTGGTGTATCCTGGGATGCTAGACAGGATGACTCTCTCCTTCACTTCCCATCTGCTTTAATATTACCTATAATCCTGTGTTTCCATTTGCTCTTGCTCCAACTCCCTACCCTTAGCCACTATATAGCTCTACATCCTGACCTACATTCACCTTATTTATTTTTATGTCTTCTCCTCTTTATGACATGATAATCATTGTCCTGGGATGTACTAAGTTGTCCAACTGTTGAAGTCAATACAGTAACCACCATAAATGACTTAAGACTTTGTAAATCAAAAACATATATGACACAGAAAAAACATCACAAAGGTTACAAATATTTAAGTTATCTGTAAAGATAATGACCCTTTTCAGCTTTATTTTAACAGTGGAATAAAATAAAGTTGGGAGATGCGGTTAACAGTGCAGAACCTGTTAAACAACAATCACCTTATCCTTTGAGTTTTATGGAGAGGTTCTAAAAATTGAGTTAACAGCTTTATCAAAACATAACAGTAGTTTGGACATGCTTTTCTCATTCAAGTGAATTTGCGTGTGTGTTAACTGTTGGACTTTTTAATCATTGGCTGTTAAATCACCCACAAATTTCCACTAAGAACTATAATGAATGTAATTGTGGTGTGAACACAATGTAAATCCATGTTTTGTGTTCTCTGTTTACCATATTCAGTTTTCTGACGCTTTAGAAATGTTTAGAAAATCACATAGAGGCGATTGCACACTGGGGAGACTCACATTCCTCTTGTTAAAATAATCCTTTTAGAGTGTGCGTAATAATTTTTACTCTCATAATCCCTAAAATCCCCAATAAGTGTTACGGGCTAAGGAACAGCTGGAAAATGCCTATTTAGACAAGAAAAGAGGGACTCATCCAGACCATGTCAACAAATGACTAATTTCAATCGTGGTAAATTTTGAAATGTTTAAAAATAAAAGAAGGAGAGTTGGTTCCATGGTCTAATCATCTCTCTTCATCTAACTGAACTTACCACACACCTCTACTAGAAGGGCGGCTGTCCCTTGCTTGATACAGAGATGGCTTAACAGGTAGCACAATCATCGAAGTGGTTATACAACCGTGGCTATTTTTTTTATTATTATTATTCAGAGTGCTGTTTATTAGCTTGAAGCATCTGAGCTAGTATCCCATGATTAATTGGGGTGAGCCACCCCTGTTATAACAAGGTCAGCCCTTGCCAAGCTTTCTCCAATATTTCCATTTACATCAATTAGAACTAAGAGGTAGAGTTGTACCTTGCACGAGTACATATGGGGAGAGGACACAGATGTTGAGTGTGAAGCAGAGAGCATAGCAGAGGGAGAAAAAAACCCTATATGTTATGCCAGTCAGTGTTATAGCTCAGAGAATGGCCTTTAATTAATTTAATGCAAATGAGTATTTTGGCTATCTGTCTTTGCACTGCTTTAGCCACTTTAACTGTTTCCTTATGTTGGCCAATTACAGAGTTATCATGAAGGAGAAATGATGAAGAGAAGTTATCTGACTGAAAAAGAATGTGGGTGCACTGTGAAATATATATGTAGTACAAATTCTTATATACCTAATTTAGATTTTTTAGTTCACATGCTCATCATAGTTCGAATTTCTTTTGGTTTTTAACATTTACTCATTGAATTTGTATCAGGCAATGATTTATTTACACTGGTGATCATTCCTCTTGATTCCCCTGACCAGTAATATCAGATACTGTCTGGCTCACACTTTCGGATGTGTTACAAATTAGGAGTGTCACCCCATCTTCTCTCCCTGATTAGCTTTATATTCATTAGCAAATCATATTAGTGATTATAGGCTCATCAACACAGGATCCCCTTCTATGCCAGTGGCAGTCCACCCACTCACTGAGATGATGAATGTTATTACAGTGGTTCACACAGACACACACACACACACACACACACACACACACACACACACACACACACACACACACACACACACACACACACACACACACACACACACACACACAAACATGCACACAAGCTCACAGTTCTCCAAACACACAGTGTACAGTAGAGGGCGTTTTCTATTGCTGCAGATAGAGGGTGGCCTTGTGTCAGCTCCCTATCCCTCTCTCTCTCTCCCTCTTGCTTGTCATGTGGAGGAACAAAAATATATGCTATTTAAGTGTATCGCTAAATGTGTCATTTTATAATATTTATTAGAGTGTTAATTTATATCTAATTTGAACACACATACTTTCCTCCTACACTATGTTCCATGCAGTAGAGACACATCTTATAGAATTCAAACAATCTTAATATAATACTGCACTGGTGGTAAAACTGAAATATGAATTAAAATCTGACTTCCACTTCAAGAAAAGATTACTTCTATCATTTCAGGTGTAAGCTGGTTTATATTGTGCCCATGCCTAATTACACTTTTAGTGGTGACTTTAATAATGATATTACGGGGGAGATGCAGCAGTCTCGCCACCGCTGCCATAATAAGCTTGGACTGGTCATTCTGTGTGGGAATAAAAAAATGGAAGAAAAACAATAGAATAGGAAACAAGAGGGAGAAAGAGAGAGGAAAAATAGCTGACCGCAACATTTTTCCACCATCAGATAAGAAGACAATACGTGGATGAACACATGTTTTGGACTGTAGATTATGACAGAGCACTGTTATTTCCTGTACGAATACACTTTCAATTTCCTGCCCGGCACTTTAGTTTTATTACATTGATAACAAGATACGATCAGCCATAACCATGGGGACGAAATGACAGCGCTTACAATAGCACAGAGTGATAAGAGAAATTATGTGGAAGACAGTATAAAAGAAAGGCTAGGACAGGGCTGAGAACAATCAGTGCCCAACAGAAATCTGGTTACAGCCAGCAGGAGGATCATAATTACTATTATGTAGCTATTAGTTACAGAATGTTATGAGGAAACCATTCATCTACTTATTATTCTCAACTTATTCTC